>NW_027527927.1:0-81207 GCF_008692635.1 Crocuta crocuta | reverse complement strand
GCGGGCTCCGGGCGGGGGTCGGGGTGTCTGTTCCGTGTCTCACACAGAGTCGTGGGGAGTTCCAAGCCTTTGGCCCCGGATCTACAGATCGCTCCGGGCAGGACGGACATTGTCACAGGATGGATTCCCCCACGTCCAGGAACACAGAGTAGCATTCTGTCCCTTTGCATCTCCCTGCATTTGTCCCCAATGTCCTGTGGTCCTCAGAGAGCAGGTCTGTCCCCTCCTCACTTAGATTTCCTCCCGGCCACTTGGTTCCTTCTGATGCAGATGTCAGTGGGTCCGTCTCTTCATTTCTCTTTCCGATGGGTCGTCATGCGTGTGAAGATATGCACGTGAGGTTTCTGTTTCCATGTCGTGTCCTGCAAGTGTACGCATTTATTAGTTCTATTTACCTTCAATATAACACCTTCAGTTTCTACCAGGGAAAATGGGATTACTTCGAAAAAAGAGAGTCTTTGTCTTCCTGTGCCTGGTGTATTTCACTCAGCATAATGACTGCGAGGTTCAGTCCATGTTGTCACGGGTGTCAGAATTCCCGCCCTTTGTAAGACTGAGCTGTATTTCATTTTGTGTAGATCACATGTTGTTTATTTATTCATCTATCAGCCGTCACGTGGGTTGCTTCCATCTCCTGGCTGTTGTGAAGAAGCTGCTATGACTAAGGGAACGTGAGTATCTGCTCAAGGCTTTGCTTTCAGTTTCCGGGTGTATGTGTGCAGAGTTGGAGTTCTGTGCTAACTTTCTGAGGAATCACTGCACTGTGCTCTACAGCTGCACCGTTTTCCTTTATTCCTTTTGTGGCAGAATAATATTGCTGTTTATGGGTCTGCCTCAGTTTGTTTCTCCTTTGACCCGCCGATGGGCATTTGCATAGTTTTTCTAACATTTCTGGCTATTGTGAACAGGCTGCTGTGTATGTTTCTGCATGTGCTCTTTTTGTAAACTAGTTTCAATTCTTCGGGATATACATCTAGGAGCAGAATTGTGGAGCCAAATGGTCCTTCTATGTTTTTCTGTCTCTGAGGAAATCCCAAACTATTTTACACAGAAGCTCCACCATTTTACACTTCTGCAAGCAGGTTTAAGGGTTCAATTTCTCCACATGTTTGCCAACATTTGTTATATTGTAGTTTTCTTGATTATAACAACTTCAGTGCATGTAAACGGGTATTTAATTGTGGTTTAAATCTTAATTTCCATAAGGATTACTGATGTTTAACATATTTTCCTCTCTATTCACCATACATATGATCTCTCTTGGGATAGTATATCCATGTCCTTTGTCTATTCTAAGAATTGTGGGGGTTTTTTGTTGTCGTTGATAAGTTGTACAAGCTCTTTATATAGTCTGTAAAACAGACTCCTACCAGACAAATAATGTGCAAATATTTTCTTTCATTCTACACATTGTCTTTTCACTTTTGGAATAGCAGCTTTTGAGGTACAAAGGTTTTTAATGTTGAGAAAACTAAATGTATCTCTTTTTCTTTCCTTGCTTGTGCTTTGGTGTCAGCTCTAAGAGCATTGTTCAACTCAGTACTATTGAAGATTTATCTCCATTTATATCTTCTAGAGTTTACAGATTTACTTCTTATGTTTAAGCTTTTGATCGACTTTGAGTTAATGTTTGTATGTGGTGTGAGGGTAAGGGTCCAATTTCATTCCTCTGCACATGGATAGCCAGTCGTCTAGCACCCTTTGTTGAAAAGACCATTGTTTCACCAATGTCATGCTGTCCACCCTTGTAAAAATTCGGTTGACCATAGAAAGGGTTTATTTCAGGGTTCTCAATGAAATCTTTATGTATATATGACACTATCATGTTTTATTTACTGTTGCTTTGTTTTGAGATTTGAAATTGGGAAGTATGAGCTTCTAACTTTGATTTTTTTGATTGTTCTGTTTATTTTGTGGTACCATGATTTTCCATATGACTTTTAGGATTAGCTTGTGCATTTCTTCTCAGAGGATTATGTGAATTTTCCTGGGAATCATATTGAAACTACATGTTTCACTGTGTACTATTGCCATTCAGCAATAGTACACTGTATACTGTCTTTGATTTCTTTTAACAGTGTTTAGGGTTAGGTTCAGGGTTCGGGTTGGGAGTTACATAGTTAAGGGTTAGGGGATGGGGTTAGGGTTAGGATTAGAGGGTTAGGGTTAGAGGATAAGGGTTAGGGTTAGGAGTAAGTTAGGGTTTAGGGGCTAGGGCTAGGGGTTGGTGTTAGGCTTAGAGGGTTATGATTAGAGGTTAGGGTTAGAGTTTAAGAGTTTGGGTTAGAGTTAGGGGTTTGGGTTTGGGTTAGTGTTTGGGTTAGAGATTAGAGTTAGGGTTGGAGATAGAGGTTAGGTGTAGTGTTTGAGGTTAGGGCTTAAGAATAGACGTTAGTATATGGGTTAGGGCCTGGTTTAGGGATTAGGAGTTGGATGTTAGGGGTTAGGGTTGGAGTAGGTTAGTGTTTGGTTTAGGGTTTGGAATAGGGTTAGGGTTGGGGTTCGGAGTAAGAGATTATGGTTTTTGGGTTAGGGGTTAGAGTTAAAGTTAGTGGTTAGGGCTAAGGTTAGGGGTGAAGATTTGGGATTAGTATTTAGGGTTTAGGGTTTAGAGGTGGGGTTAGGGTTAGGGGTTAAAGTTTAGGGGTGAGGGTTAGGGGTTAGGGGTGATGGTATATGGTTAGGATTTAGGGTTAAGGGTTTAGTGGTTGGGATGGGTTAAGGGTTTGGGGTTAGGGATAGGGTTAGAAGTTAGTGTAGGGTTTAAGGGTAGGGTTAGGAGGAGGGTTAGGGGTAGAGTTAGATCCCAGTAGACACCAGGCACAGAAACCCCAGCAGTGGTCTCCCTGAGGGCTAAATTGAGGATACATGGAATGGTGGTAGAAATGCCTTATCTTTGGTTTCAACATCAGTTTCCTCTTAGGTCTAGTCTATAGTTAGGCCTCTGAATACCCATTGTGCAGCTCCATTTGGGCATTATAAATGGAATGATGATATTCCATGTTCCATGTTGATGAAGATCTACAGCTTAAGGCAACTATTATGTGGTATTCTACAACCTAGGAATTTGGTACCCATGGGGAGAGAGCCTTGGCTAGGGTTAGGGTTACCTCCAGGGGAGTCACCAAGGCAGAAGCAACACCAGCCCCATGATCTCCCTGGAAGTATAAAATGAGAGCACATGAGTGGGTATGGGTCAGCTGTAGGGTTATTTTTCGAGTGACAGTAAGGAGTAGGCTTAAAGTTAGGTTTAGGGTTATTGTGTTTTTTTTTTTATTGTTTTTTTTCCTGAGAGAGAGAATGAGACAGAGTGATCAGGGGAGGGTCAAAGAGAGAGGGAGACACAGAATCCAAAGCAGGTTCCAGGCTCTGAGCTGGCTGTCAGCACAGAGCCCAACGCAGGGCTCGAACCCGCAACTGTGGGATCATGACCTGAGCCGAAGCCGGATGCTTAACCGATTGAGCCACCCAGGTGCCCTGGTTTAGGGTTATTGTTAAGGGTACAGTAAGATCCCAGGAAAATCTTGTAACTGATCACATAGCAATGCAGAGGTCTCCCAGGAGGGCTGAGTTGAGGGCACAAGGGAAGTTGCTGATCAGATTAGTGTTTGGGTACAAAAGCCAGTCTAATCTGCAGGATGCACTATGGTTGACCCTTAGGACACCCCTTGTGCAGCTGGATTCACACTTTGTTATGTCATAGTGATCTTCTAAGTTCCATGCTGCTTAAGCCTGTACCATTTCTAGGCCCCATGTCTGTGGTGTTCACAGACCTAGGAATTGGATCCGTATGGTGAGAGCTCCTTGGCAAGGATTATGGTTCCGTCCAGTGGAGTAGCCAGGGCAGAAGTGACACCAGTCCTGTGATCTCCCTGGAGATCTAAAATGAGGGCCCATGCACGGCTGTGGGTCAGGAATAAAGTTATGTTTAGAGTGAGGGTTAGGTGGAGGATTAGGTTTAAGGGTAGGGGTAGGGACAGGGTTAGAGAAGATCCCAGGATGCTCCAGGATCTAATTACCCATGAGTGCAATGATCTCCCCAGAGGGCTGAATTGAGGGATCAGGGTAAGTCACCAGTCAGGCTTAGTGTTTAGGTTCAAGCCCCAGACTCCTCTGTGGGCCAGACTACCGTTGCACCTCAGGATACCCCTTGTGCACCTTGATCTGGGCATTGTTAATGTCATAGTGATGTTCCACGTTCCATGCTGCTTAAGCCTGCAACCCTACTGGGCCACTAGCCCTGGTGTTCTGAGACCTAGGAATTGGATCTTGATGGGGAGAGAGCCGTACCTAGGGTTAGGGTTCTGTGTAGGGGAGTCGCCAGTGTAGAATTGAAACGAGCCCCGTGATCTCCCTGGAGGGATGATGTGAGTGCACATTTGTGGGTGCTGGTCACCCTTAGGTTTATAATTAGAGTGAGTGTTATTTTAGGGTTAGGGTTGACTTTAGGGTTTGGCCTTGATCCTAGGCTGTTCCGTTTGCTGAACCCCCAGCACTGTAGTTTTCTAACCTAGCTGATTTGAGGGTACATGGCAGGGTGCCAGTCTGGTTAAGCTTTGCTTTCCAAGGCAAACCTTCTCTTTGGGCTAGGATAGACTTGGGCCTCAGGACACCCCTCATACAGCTCCATCCAGCCTTCCAAATGGTATGGTGATGTTCCATGTTCCAAGCCTAGGAATTGTGCATTGCTCTGGGCCCCATGTCCTTGCTTATCTCCGACCTAGGAATGGGTCTCCATGGGGAGAGAGCCTTGGCTAGAGATTGGATACCATCCAGGGGGTCACCAGGACAGAAGTGATACCAGCCCCTTGATCTCCTTGGAGGTCTGAAATGAGGACCACGCACGGGGTGTGGGTCAGGTAGAGAGTTTCATCTAGAGTGAGGGTTAGGCATAGGGACAGTGTTAGGTTTAGGCTAGGATTATGGTTAGGCTTTGTGAGATCCCAGGAGTTTCCAGCAACTGATCACCCAGCAGGTCAGTGGTCGCCCCGGAGGGCGGAGTTGAGGGCGCAGGGAAAGGTGCCTGTCAGGCAAAGTGTTTGGGTTCAAGGACCAGTCTCCTCTATGAGCCAGGGCACCTTTGTGCCTCAGGACGACCCTGGCACTGCTGTATCTGAGCGTTGTGAATGTCATGGTGATATTCCATGTTCCCCACTGACGAATCCTGCACCGATTTGTGCCCTCTGTTTGTGGTGTTCTCAGACCTAGGAATTGGGGCCCCATGGGGAGAGAGCCTTTGCTAGGATAAGGGTTCTGTCCAGGGGAGTCACCAGGGCAGAAGCGACAACAGCTCTGTGATCTCCCTGGGGGTCTGAAATGAGGGCCCATGGATGGGTGTGGGTCAGGTGTAGGACCATGTGTAGAGTGAGGGTAGGGGTAGCCTTAAGGTTAGGTTTAGGGGTAGGGATACATTTAGAGCAAGACCCACAGACGATCCAGGATCTAATCAGCAAGCAGTGCAATGATCTCCCAGGGGAGTTGAGTTGAGGCCACAGGGTAGTGTCCAGTCAGGCTTAGTGTTTGGCTTCTAGACCAGCTTCCTCTGTGCGCCAGGCTACCGTTGTGCCTCAGGACACCCCTTATTCACCTTGATCCAGGCTTTGTTAATGTCATAAAACACATTCCATGCTGTTTAAGCCTGCAACCCTCCTGGGCCCACTGGCCCTGCTGTTCTGAGACCTAGGTATCAGGTCTTGATGGGGAGAGAGCCGTGCCTAGGGTTAGGGTTCTGTCCAGGGGAGTCACCAGTGTAGAATCGAAATGAGCCCCGTGATCTCCCTAGACGGATGATGTGAGTGCGCATTTGTGGGTGCTGGTCACCCTTAGGTTTATAGTTAGAGTGAGCGTTACTTTTAGAGTTAGGGTTGACTTTAGGGTTCAGCCTCCATCCTAGGCTGTTCCGTTTGCTGAACCCCCAGCACTGATGTTCTCTACCCTGGCTGATTTGAGGGTGCATGGGAGGGTGCCGGTCTGGTTAATCTTTGCTTTCCAAGGCCAGCCTTCTCTTTAGGCTAGGTTAGACTTGGGCCTCAGGACACCCCTCATGCAGCTCCATCCAGGTGTGGAAATGGCATGGTGACGTTCCATGTTCCACACCTAGGAATTGTGCACTGCTTCTGGACCCCTTGTCCTTGCTTTTCTCTGACCTAGGAATAGGTCTCCATGGGGAGAGAGCCTTGGCTAGGGATTGGATACCGTCCAGGGGGTCACCAGGACAGAAGCGAAACTAGCCGCTTCATCTCCCTGGAGGTCTGAAATGAGGACCATGCACAGGTGTGGGTCAGGTGTGAATTTTCATCTAGAGTGAGGGTAAGGTGTAGGTATAGGGTTAGATGTGGGCTTGTGTTATGGTTAGGCTGAGAGTGAGATCCCAGGAGTTTCCAGGGACTGATCACCCAGCAGGTCAGTGGTCGCCCCGGAGGGCAGAGTTGAGGGCGCAGGGAAAGGTGCCTGTCAGGCAAAGTGTTTGGGTTCAAGGGCCAATCTCGTCTATGAGCCAGGCCACCTTTGTGCCTCAGGACACCCCCTTGTGCTGCTGTCTCTGGGCTTTGTGAATGTCATGGTGATATTCTATGTTCCACACCGAGGAATCCTGCACCGATCTATGCCCACTGTTGGTGGTGTTCTCAGACCTAGGAATTGGGTCCCTGTGGGAAGAGAGCCTTGGCTAGCATTAGGGTCCTTTTTATGGGAGTCACCAGGGCAGAAGTGACACCAGCCCCCGATCTCCCTGGGTGTTTGAAATTAGGGCCCATGCATGGGTGTGGGTCAGGTGGCAGGTTACGTTTAGAGTGAGGATAAGTGTTAGGATAGGGTTATCTTTAGCATTAAACTTAGGGTTATGGTTTGATCCCAGGAGTCTCCAGGCACTGAATCCCCAGCAGTGCAGGGCTTTACCAGGTCTGCTGAGTTGAGAGAGCATGGGAAAATCTTCATCAGGCTTAGTCGTTGGTTTCCAAGTCCAGCCTTCTTTTTGGGGAGGTTAGGATTGGGCATCAGGACAGCCCTCATAGAGCTTCACTGGGCTTGGAAATGGCATGATGGTATTCCATGTTCCACACTGAGACATCCATATTGCATCTGGGCCCCATATCCCTGATTTGATTAGACCTAGAAGTTGGGTCCCCAAGGGAGACAGCCTTGGCTGGAATTCGGGTTCTGTTCAGGGGGATCACCAGGGCAGAAGCGACAACAGCCCCATGATCTCCCTGGGGGTCTGAAATAAGGGCCTAGGCATGGGTGCAGGTCAGGTGTAAAGTTATGTTTAGAGTGAGGATTAGTGTTAGGATAGGGTTATCTTTAGGGTTAGGCTTAGGGTTATGGTTCAATTACAGGAATCTCCAGGCACTGAATCCCCAGCAGTGCAGTACTTTACCAGGTCGGCTGAGTTGAGAGCGCATGGGAGGATCTCTGTCAGGGGAACCCTTAGGCTTTGGGTTCCAAGGCCAGCCTTCTGTTTGGGCTAGGTTAGACTTGGGCCACAGGACACCCCTCATGCAGCTCTATCCAGGTTTGGAAATGGCATGATGATGTTCCATGTTCCACACTGGGTCATCCGTACTGCAACTGGGTCCCATATCCCTGGTTTGATGAGACCTAGGAATTGGGTCCCCAAGGGGAGACAGCTTTGGCTGGAATTAGGGTTCTGTCCAGGGGAGTCACCAGGGCAGAAGCGACACCAGCTCTGTGATTTTCCTGGTGTTCTGAAATGAGGGCCCAACCATGGGTGTGGGTCAGGTGTAGGACCACGTTTAAAGTGAGCGGTAGGAGTAGGCTTAGAGTTAGATTTAGGGGTAGGGATACATTTAGATCAAGACCCACGGACGATCCAGGATCTAATCAGCAAGCAGTGCAATGATCTCCCAAGGGAGTTGAGTTGAGGCCGTAGGGTAGTGTCAAGTCAGGCTTAGTGTCTGGGTTCTAGACCAGCTTCCTCTGTGCGCCAGGCTACCGTTGCACCTCAGGACACCTTTTGTGCACCTTGATCTGAGCTTTGTTAATGTCATGGCGATGTTCCACGTTCCGTGCTGCTTAAGCCTGCAGCCCTCTTGGGCCCACTGGAGCTGAAATTCTGAGACCTTGGAATCAGTTCTCCATGGGGATAGAGCCTTGCCTAGGGTTAGGGTTCCATCCAGGGGAGTCACCGGTGTAGAATTGAAATGAGCCCCGTGATCTTCCTGGAGGGCTGACGTGAGGGTGCATGCATGGGTGTGGGTCACCCTTAGGTTTATAGTTAGAGTGAGCATTTGTTTAGGGTTAAGGTTGACTTTAGGTTTCAGCTTAGGTGTAGGCTTCAAACGTAGGTGGTTCCATGTGTTCAGTCCCCAGCACTGTAGTGCTCTAACCTGGCTGATTTGAGGGTGCATGGGAGGGTTCCAGTGTGGTTTAGGCTTCTGGTTCCAAAGCCATCCTTTTCTTTGGGCTAGGTTAGAGTTGGGCTTCAGGACACCCCTCATGCAGCTCCATCCAGGAGTAGAAATGGCATAGTGATATTCCATGTTCCACGCCTCATAATCGTTCACCTCTTCTGGGTCCCATGTTTCTGATTTTCTCCGACCTAGGAATGGGTCTCCATGGGGATAAAGTCTTGGCTAGGTTTTGGAGGTCACCAGGACAGAAGTGCCACTGCCCCTTGATCTCCTTGGAGGTCTGAAATGAGGACCACGCACGGATGTGGGTCAGGTAGAGAGTTTCGACTAGAGTGAGGGTTAGGTGTAGGGATAACGTTAGGTTTAGGCTAGGAATATGGTTAGGCTTAGAGTTAGATCCAAGAAGTTTCTAGCAACTGATCACCCAGGAGTCCAGTGGGCCCAGAAGTGGTGCAGGCTTAATCAGCAGGAAGGTGGAACATCATTATGACATTATCAAAGCCCGGATCAGGCTACACAAGCGGTTCCCTGAGGCACATCTTGAGACTCACCCACAGAGGAGACTAACCCTTGAATTCAAACACTAAGTCTGACTAGCACCTTTCCATGTTCCCTCAACTCAGCCCTTTGGGGAATCGAATTCAGTCATGGGTTATCAGTTCCTTGAGCTGTCTGGGATCTTACTCTAACCCTAACCCTCATCCTAACCCTAATGCTCACCATACGTGTAACCCTCACTCAAACCCAAACCCTACACCTGACCAGCATCCATGCAAGGGCCCTTGTTTCAGCCCTCCAGGGAGATCATGGTAATGGTGTTGCTTCTGACCTGGCAAGTCTCCAGGACGAAACCGTAACCCTAGCCAAGGCTCTCTCCCCATGGGGACTCAATTTGTAGGTCTCAGAAAACCATGGACATTGGGCCCAGAATTGGTTCACAGCCTTAATAATCATGGAACGTGGAATATCACCATAACATTTATTTTTTTTCTTAAATAGTTTCTTGTCAAGTTGGTTTCCATATAACACCCAGTGTTCATCCCAACATGTGACCTCCTCCATGCCCATCACTGAACTTCCCCTTTCCCTCACCCCCATCAACCCTCAGTTTGTTCTCAGCATTCAAGAGTCTCTCATGGTTTTCCTCCCTCCCTTTCCCCAACTATTTTTACCTTTCTCCTCCCCATGATCCTCTGTTAAGTTTCTCCTAATCCACCTATATGTGCAAACATATGGTATCTGTCCTTTTCTGCCTGACTCATTTCGCTCAGCATAACACCCTCAAGTTCCATCCATTTTGCTACAGATGGCCAGATTTCATTTTTTCTCATTGCCATGTAGTATTCCATTGTATAGATAAACCACATCTTCTTGACCCATTTGTCAGTGGATGGACATGTAGGCTCTTTCCATGTTTTGGCTATTGTTGAGAGTGCTGCTGTGAACATTGGGATATACACCATGACATTTAGAAAGCCCATATCGAGCTACACAAGGGGTCTCTTGAGGCGTCACTGAAGCCTTGCTGACAGAAGAGACTGTCCCTTGAGCCCAAACACTAAACCTGACCAGCACATTTTCCTGCACCCTCAACTTGGCCCTCCTGGGAGACCACTGCATTACTGGGTGATCAGTTCCTGGAATGTCCTGGGATCTTACTCTAACCCTGCCCCTACACCTACCCCTCAGTCAAAATGAAACCCTACACCTGACCCATCCCCATGCATGGGCCCTCATTTCAGCCCTCCAAGGAGATCACATGACTGGCATCCCTTCTGCACTGACGACTCTCCTGGACAGACCCCTAACTCTAGCCAAGGCTCTCTTCCCATGGGGACCCAATTCCTAGGTCGAAGAACACCACAGACGGGGCAGGAAATGGGGCAGGCTTAAGCAGCATGGAATGTGGAACTAAACCATGATATTAACAAAGTCCTGATAGAGGTGCTCAAGGAGTGTCTAAGGAGCAACTGCAGCATGGCCGAAAGAGGAGGCTGGACCTTGAACCCAAACACTAAGCCTGACCAGCAACTTCCCATGCGCCCTTAAGTCAGACCTCCTGGGAGATCACTGCACTGCCGGCATATTACCTTCTGGATGGTCCTGGGATTTTACTCTACCCCTATCCACACCTACCCTGACACTAAACATAACCCTACACCTGACCTACACTCGTGCATTGGCCCTCACTTCAGCCTTCCAGGGAGATCCCAGGACTGGTGTCATTTCTGCCCTTGCGACTCCCCTGGACAGAATGCTAACCCTACCAAGGTGCTCTCCCCATGGGGAACCAATTCCTATGTCTGAGAACACCTTGGACATGGGGCCAGGAAATGGTGCAGGCATAATCAGCATGGAACGTGCATAATCACTGTGACATTAACAAAGCCTGGATTGAGCTGCATAAGAGGTGTCCAGAGGCATCACCATAGGGCACCTCACAGGGGAGACTGACCCTTGACCCCAAACATTTAGACTGACAGCACCTTCCACTGACCGCTCAACTCAGCCCTCTGGGAGGTCTGCAGCACTGATTGGTGATCAGTTCCTGGAGCATCGTGGCATCTTACACTATCCCTACCCTAAGCCTAATGGTAATCCTACCCTAAATCCTACCCTAAAACTAACCTTACCTCAAAGCGAAACCTTACACCTAACCTGCACCCGTGCATGGGCCCTCATTTAAGCCCTCCAGGAAGATCACAGGACTTGTGTCCTTTCTGCACTGGCGACTCCCCTTGATGGAACCCTAACCCTAGGCAAGGCTCTCTCCCCATGGTGACCCAATTCCTGGCTCTGAGAACAACACCACCAGAGAGCCCAGAAGTGGTGCATACTTTAAAAAAAATTTTTTTTTAATGTTTTATTTATTTCAGAGAGAGAGAGAGAGAGCGTGCATGAGCAGGGGAGGGGCAGAGAGAGAGGGAGACAGAGAATCTGAAGCAGGCTCCAGGCTCTGAGCTGTCAGCACAGAGCCCGATGCCGGGCTCGAACCCACGAACCATGAGATCATGAACTGAGCCGAAGTTGGACGCTTAACCGACTGAGCCACCCAGGCGCCCTGGTGCATACTTAATCAGCACGGAAGATGGAATATCACCATGACGATAACAAAACCTGGATTGAGGTGCACAAGAGGTGTCCTGAGGAGCAACCATAGCCTGGCCCACAGAGAAAGCTGGTCTTGAACCCAAACACTAAGCCTGACAGCCAACTTCCCCTGCGTCCTCACCTCAGCCCTCCTGGGGATCACTGCTCTTCTGGCTGATTAGATCCTGGAATGTCCATGGGTCTTACTCTAACCTAACACTAACCCTCCACCTGAACCTACCCCTCACTCTAAATGTGACCCTACACCTGAGCCACACCCATGCATGAGCCCTCACTTCAGCCCTCCAGGGATATCACGGGAATGGCAACTGCCCTGGCAACTCTCCTGGACAGAACCCTAACCCTAGCCATGGCACTCTTTTCTTGAACGCCTGAAAAAAATGTTTATTTTGTCATATTTTTTACTATTGATCATCTAAAATTGTCATTACAAATATTTATTTAGGTTTCAGTTTATCATATCTTGTCCAAACTTAAAAAGAAGTTTTTTTTNTCTGTCGGGTTTTCGATGTAGAGTATCATGTCATCTGCGAAGAGTGAAAGTTTGACTTCCTCTTTGCCAATTCTGATGACCATGGTGCTCTTTTCATGGGGACCGATATTATAGTTCTGAGAACAGACAGACAGGTACCCCAGAAGTGGTACAGGATGACTCGACGTGGAACATGTAACTTCACCATGCCATTTCCAAGCCTGGATGGAGCTGCATGAGGGGTGTCTTGACTCCCAACTGTAACCTAGGCTCAAAAAGAAGGCTGGACATGGAACCCAAAGCCTACGCCAGACTAGCATCCTCCCATGCGCCCTCATCTGATCCTTCTGGGTAAAGCACTGAACTACTGGGAGTTCAATGTCTGGAGCCTCCTGGGATTGAATCCTAACCGTAAGCCTAACCCTAAACCTAACCCTATCCCTAACTTTAATCCTTACACTAAAAGTAACCTTACACCTGACCCCCACCCGCGCTAGTGCCTTCACTTCAGCCCTCTAGGGAGATCATGGGGCTGATGTTGCTTCTCTCCTGGCAACACCCCTGGATGGAAACCTACTCCTAGGCAAGGTGCTCTTTCCATGAGGACCCAAATTCTAGTTCTGAGAACAGACAGATAGGGGGCCCAGAAGTGGTGCAGGCTTAATCAGCATGGAACGTGGAGCATCACCATGACATTAACAAAACCTGAATTGAGCAGCACAAGAGGTGTGCATGGTGTAATTGTAGCCTGGCCCACAGAGGAGGCTAGGCCTTGAACCCAAACACTAAGCCTGACCACCAACTTCCCCTGTACCCTCCACTGAGTCCTCTGTGGAGATCACTGCACTGCCAGCTGATTAGATCCTGGATCTTCCTGGCATTTTACTCTACCCCTACCCCTACCCCTATCGCTTACTCTAACCCCAAGCTGAACCGCACCCGTGATTGTATCCTCACTCCTCCCTCCAGGGAGAATACGGGGCTGGCTTCACTTCTGCCCTGGTGACCTTCCTTGACCGAACCCTAACCCTAGCCAAGGCTCTGTCCCCATGGGGACCCAGTTCGTAGGTCTGAGAAAACCAGGGACAGGAGGCTCAGAAGTCGAGCAGGCTTAATCAGCATGGAGCATGGAACATCACCATGACATTAACAAAGCCCAATTTTAGCTCCACAACAGGTATCCTGAGGCACTACCAAAATCTCGCCTGCCAAGGAAGCTGACCCTTGAACACAAACACTAAGCCTGACCACCAACTTCCCCTGAGCCCTCACTTCAGTCCTCCTGGGAAATCATTGCTCTACTAGTTGATTAGTGCCTGGACTGTCCCTGGACCTTACTCTAAATTGACCCTAACCTGAATCCTACCCCTAGCCCTCACTCTAAATGTTACGCTCCACCTGTGTCCCACCCGTGCATGCACACTCACTTCAGCCCTCTAGAGAGATCACAGGAATGGTGTTGCTTCTGCCCTGGCAGCTCTCCTGAACAAAACCCTAACCCTAGCCATGGTGCTCTTTCCATGGGAACCCATATGCTAGTTCTCAGAACAGATGGTCAGGGAGCACAGAAGCAGTCCTGGATGACTTGGACTGGTACATAGAACATTATCATAACATTTCCAAAGCCCACATGAAGCTGCATGAAGGGTTCCTTAGTACAACCGGTACCCTAGTCCAAAGAGGAGGCATGCCTTTGAAGCCAAAGCCGAAGGCTGACCGGTAAACTCCCATGCACCCACAACTCAGCCTTCCGGAGAGACCACTGCACCTCTGGCAGTTCCGAACCTGGAGCCTCCTGGGATATACTCATAACCCTAAAGCTAACACTATACCCAACCCTAACAGGAACCCTAGCCATAACTATCATTGTAACCCCACATCTGACCCATGCCAGTGTACAGGCCCTCATCTCAGCCCACCAGGGAGATTACGAGACTGGTACTGCTTCCACCCTGCTGACTCCCCAGGAGGCAACCCTAACCCTAGCCAAGGCAGTAGTCCCATGGGGAGCTGAGTCTTCGGTCTGAGAACACCATGGACATGGAGCACAGAAGCGGTTCAGGCTTCCTCGGCATGGAATGTGGAATGTCACCATGACATTCGCAGAGCCCAGACAGTGGCACAACAGGTGTACAGTGGTGAGGCCCACTGGGGAGGTGGGCCACTGGAACCCAAACACTAACCCTGGCCGGCACTGTGCCATGCACCCTCAACTCATCCCTCTGGGTAGACCACGGCACTACTGTTGGATTGGGTCCTGGAGCGTCTAGGGCTCAGACCCTAATCCTAGCCCTAGCCCTCCACCACACCCTAACCCTAGACCTACCCCTCAGGCCCACCAGAACCCTATGTGTGACCCAGCCCAAGACATGGGCCCTCCGTTCACCACTCCAGGGAGATCGTGGGACTTATGCCGCTTTGGCCCTGGTGACTCCCCTGACCGCAACCCCAACCCTAGCAAAGGCTCTGGCCCCATGCAGAGCCACATCCTTGGTCTGAGAATCCCGTGGACATGGGGCACAAAAGCAGTAAAGGATTCCTCAGCATGGCATATGGAACATCATCACAACAGTTGCCAAGCCTGGAAACAGCGGCACGACAGCTGTCTGGAGTAATCCCGTCATCAGGCCCACTGAGGAGGTGGGCCATTGTTGGAGGCCGCGCCGGCTCCGACAGCTCCAGGGGTCCCTGAAGGATGGACGGTGTCGGCGAAAGAGAATGAGAGAGCCCCGAGATTCTTTCTGATCACCAAGCAGGCATCTCTGTCCTGTTGGTTTTGGTGTCTTTATTTTAAGGTTCAACAATAATATGACATCAGAAGACAGAATTTTTACAGGGGCTAATTATTTGTGATAAGATGCTTTGATCAGCGGAAGGTGTACAGAAACAGGCTTTACAAAAGTATTCTTGCAGAACCTCCCCATATTCTTGACGTCAGTCCCCCAGATTAAGGTACTAACAAACTTATCTTATTTTGCATGGGTAGACCTCTAGACAATTGTTAATCACAAGAGGAAGAATGTATATTAGACTCGTTCCTAAGTTGCTTGAGCGAGGCTTTTCCTTGATGCTGAATGTGCAAGCACCATGGGGGCCATAAATATGTCGGTCTTTGCATCTGGGTTTATGTTTTAGCTACTCTTATCTATCCTCATCCCAGCTGCCAGTGTAAGGGAGGGTGTTTGTGGAAAGTAGGCCTTGAGGAAGGGGCTGCTATGCTTCACCAATTAGCAAAGATGTATATAGTAACTTATGTTCTGCCCTTATCTGTGCCTTAACTTTAAATTAGGCTCTTTGTCTCGGGGCCAGGCTCAATTATAACTCTTGTGTTCTTAACCTCCTTTATTGTCTAAGTCTTGCATCTGCAAGGCCCATAGGAAGAGCCTTTTGACAATCATCCACAGAGCTTTCATCTAAAATTTCTCTTGCAGGGACGCCTGGGTGGCTTAGTCGGTTAGGTGTCCGACTTTCGCTTAGGTCATGATCTCGCGGTTAGTGGGTTCGGGCCCCGCGTCGGGCTCTGTGCTGACTGCCAGCTCAGAGCCTGGAGCCTGTTTCAGTCTGTGACTCCCTCTCTCTCTGACCCTCCCCTGCTCATGCTGTCTCTCTCTCTCTCTCTCTCCTAGAAATAAATAAAAACCTTAAAAAATTAAAAAAATAAAAATAAAAATAAAATCTCTGTTGCAAAGGCAGGAATATGCTTTTCCTTATGAGGTATCTGTATTCAGAATATGGGTCTGATATGGAATATTGTGAGGCCTGTTCAATACTAGCACAACATGAGCCAGTAGTAGCAGAAGGAGGTACCAGTTTTCATTTCTCATGGCAGGAGCTGCAAACACTGCCATTTCCTTGCTGTGACTGCCATCCAGAGAGGCTGGTGCGGCTCCCGGCAGGCCATGGAAGCCAAACACTAAGCCTGTCAGGCACCATCCCAGGCGCCCTCAACTCAGCTGTCCATGTGGACCACGGCACTTCTGGAGGATCCATTCCTGGAGCATCCCAGGAGCAGACCCTAACCCTAGCCCTAGCCCTCCAGCACACCATAACCCTAGGTCCATTGCTCAGGCTCACCAGAACCCTACACCTGACCTAGACCCACGCATGCCCTCCCCCTCAGCATTCCAGGGAGATCACAGGACTGGTGCTGTTTCGGTCCTGGAGACTCCCCAGGGCACAACCCTAACCCTAGCCAAGGCTCTGACCCCATGGGGAGCTGAGTCTCCAGTCTGAGAACCCCACGGAATCGGGCCCCGAAGCAGTGCAGGCTTCCTCGGCCTGGCACATAGAACATCACCTTGACACTCGTCAAGCCCGGAAACAGCAGCACGATGGGTGTCTGGAGGACTCACCATCACTGGGCCCACCGAGGAGGTGGGACCTGGAAGCTAAACACTTAGCCTGGCCAGCACCATCCGAGGCGCCCTCAACTTCGCCCTCTATGTAGACCATGGCACTGCTGAGGATTGGTCCCTGGAGTGTCCTTGGCTCAGGCCCTAACCCTGGCCGTAGCCTTCCACAACACCCTAACCCTAGCCCCAACCCTCACGCTCACTGGAACCCTACACCTGACCTGGCTCTGAGCATTGACCCTCCATTCAGCCCTCCATGGAGTTCACGGGACTGGTGCCACTTTGCCCCTGGTGACTCCCCCGGCGGTAACCCTAACCTTATCCAAGGCTCTGGCCCCATGGGTTGCCGCATCCCTGGTCTGAGAATCCCGCAGAATGGGGTCCTGAAGCAGTGTAGGCTTCCCAGGCATGGCAAGTGGATCATCACCCTGACAGTCTTCACCCTGGAATCAGTGGCACGACAGGTGTCCAGACGCCCCGCCAGAGCCAGGCCCACTAAGGAGGCGGGCCCTAAAAGCCAAATGCTAAACCTGGCAGGCACTGTTACGTGCACCCTCAACTCAGCCCTCTGGGTGGACCACAGCACTGCTGGCGGATCAGTTCCTGGGGCCTCCCGGGCTCAGGTCCTAACACTAGCCCTAACACTCCACCACACCCTCACCCTAGCCCCACCCCTCAGGCTCAACCAGAACCCTACACCAGACCCGGCCCCATGCATGAGCCCTGTGTTCGGCCCTCCAGACAGATGGGGGGACTGGTGCCACTTCAGCCCTGGAGACTCCCTTGGCCACAACGCTAACCCTAGCCAAGGCTCTGGCCCCACACAGCCACGTCACCAGTCTGAGATCCCATAGACATGGGGCACAAAAGCGGTAAAGGCCTCCTTGGCATGGCATGTGGAACATCACCACGACAGTCGCCAAGCCCGGAAACAGTGGCACGACGGCTATCCAAAGGAACCTGGGTCGCCAGGCCCACTGAGGAGGTGGACCCTGGAAGCCAAATGCTAAGCCTGGCCAGCACCGTCCCATGTGCCCTCATCTCAGCCCTCTGGTGGACGACAGCACTGCCAGTGGATCAGGCCCCGGAGCATCCCGGGATCGGGCCCTAACCCTAGCCCTACATTTCCACCACAACCTAAACCTAGACCTACTGCTCAGACTCACTGGAAACCTACACCTGCGATGGCCCCCCACATGGGCCCTCATTTCAGCCCTCCCAGGGGATGGCGGGACTGGTGTCGCTTCGGGCCTGGCTGCTCCCCCAGACACCACCCTAACCCTTCCAAGGCTCTGGCCCCATGGGGAGCTGAGTCCTCGAACCAAGAACGCCGGTGCTCTGGGGCCCAGAAACGGAGCAGGCTTCCTCAGCATGGAGCATGGAACATCACTATGATATTCACCGAGTTCAGAAATGGCAGCATGATGGGTGTCTAGGGACCCCACCATAGCCAGGCCCTCTGAGGTGGTGGGCCCTGGAACCCAAATGCTAAGCCTGGATAGCACAGTCCCATGAGCCCTCAACTCAGTCCTCCAGTTGCACCATGGCACTGCCAGCAGATCAGACCAAGAAGCATGCCAGGGTCGGGCCCTAACCCTAGTCCTAGCCCTCCACCACACTCTAAACCTAGCCCTTCCCCTCAAGCTCATCGGAGCCCTACACCTGAGCCGGCTCTGCAACATGGGCCCTCATTTAAGCCCTCCTAGGAGATCACAGGACTGTTGCTGCTTCAGCCCTGGCCACTTCCCTGGATGCCACCCTAACCCTAGCCAAGGCTCTGGCCCCATAAGAGGCCGAGTCCTCGAACAAAGAACACCAAGAACCCAGGGCCCAGAAGCGGTGCAGCCTTCCTCGGCATGGAGCGTGGAACATAAAAACGATGTTCACCAAGCCTGGAAATGGTGGCATGAAAGTTGTGCGGAGGCCCCACTGTAGTTGGGCCACTGAGGCGGTGGGCCCTGGAACGCAAACACGAAGCCTGGCCGGCACTGTGCCATGCGCCCTCAACTCAGTCCTCTGGGTGGACCAAGGCACTGCTGGTGGATTGGGCCCCAGAGCTGCCAGGGCTCAGGCCCTAACCCTAGACCAAGCCCTCCACCATACCCTAACCATTCCCCTCAGGCTCACTGGAACCCAACACCTGGACCAGCGTCGTGAATGAGCTCTCATTTCAGACCTCCCGGGAGATCATGGGACTGGTGCAGCTGTGGCCCTGGCAGCTCCCCCAGACACCTACCTAACCTTAGCAAAGGCTCTGTCCTCATGGGGAGCCAAGTCCTCGGCGTGAGAACGCCAAGGACCTGGGGCCCAGAAGTGGTGTAGGCTTCCTTGGCATGGAGCATGGAACATCACCACGATGTTTGCCGAGCCCAGAAATGGCAGAACGATGGGTTTCCGGGAGCCCCACCCTAGCCAGGACCACCTAGGCAGCAGACTCTAGAAACCAAACAGTAAGCCTGGCTGGCACCATGCCTTGCCCCTCAACTCAGCCCTCTATGTGGACCATGGCACTGCTGGTGGATCGGTCCCTGGATCGTCCAGGCTTGGGCCCTAACCCTACCCCTAGCCATCCATGACACCCTAAACCTAGCCATAACTCTCAGGCTCACCGGAAACCTAAACCTGAACAAGCCCCGCACATGGACTCATTTCAGCCTTCCCTGGAGATCGTGGGACTGGTGATGCATTGGCCCTGGCCGCCGCTCCTCTGGATGCTGCCCTATCACTAGCCAAGTCCCTGGCTCCATGGGGAGCTGAGTCCTCGGCCCAAGAACGCTGTGGACCCGGGGCCCAGAAGCAGTGCAGGCTTCCTCGGCATGGAGCGTGGAACATAACCATGACATTCACTGAGCCCGTAAATGGTGGCAGGACAGGTATGCAGAGACCCCACTGTAGTCTGGCCCACCAAGAAGGCGGGACCTGGAACCCAAACACAAAGCTTAGCCAGCACAGTGCCATACGCAATCAACTCAACCCTCTGGGTGGACCACAGCACTGCTGGCGAATCGGGCACTGGAGTGTCCCAGGCTTGGGCCCTAACCTTAGCACTAGTCCTCCACCACACCCTAACCCTAGCCCTACCCCTCAAGCTCACCAGAAACCTACACCTGAGCCGGCCCTGCACATGGGCCCTCATTTCAGCCTTTCTGGGAGATTGCAGGACTGGTGCCGCTTTGGCCCTGGCCGTTCCCCAGGATGCCGCCCTAACCCTAGCCTAGGCTCTGGCCACATGGGAAGCCGAGTCCTCAATCCAAAGCATCGTGGACCCGGGACGCAGAAGCAGTGCAGGCTTCCTCGGCATGTGCGTGGAACATCCTCACGACATTCTCTGAGCCCAGAAATGGCAGCACCACGGGTGTCCTGAGGCCCCAACGTATCTGGGCACACCGAGGATGAAGGCCCTGGAACCCAAACGCGAAGCCTGGCCGGCACCGTGCCATGCGCCCTCAACTCAGTCCTCTGGGTGGACCATGGCACTACCAGAAGATCTGGTCCTGGAGAGTCCTGGGCTCAGGCACTATCCCTAGCCCTAACACTCTGTCACACTGTAAACCAAGCCCTACCCCTCAGGCTCACTGGAACCCTGCACCTGAGCCGGCCCCAGGCATGGGTCCTCATGTCAACCCTCCCTGGAGATTGTGAGACTGGTTCCGCTTCGGCCCTGGAGCTCCCCCAGATGTTGCCCTTACCCTAGCCAAGGCTCTTGGCTCCATTGGGAGCTGAGTCCTCAGTCCAAGAGCAGTGCGGACCTGCGGCCCAGAAGTGGTGCAGGCTTCCTCGGCATGGAATGTGAAACATTACCACAATGTTTCCAAGCCCGGAAAAGGCAGCACCATGGCTATCTGGATGTGCCCTATTGTAGCCGGGCACCCCAAGGAGGCAGGCCCTAGAACCCAAACACTAAGGCTGGCTGGCACCGTGTCATGTGCCCTCAACTTAGCCCTCTGGGGGAAGCACAGCACTGCCAATGGATTGGGTCCTGGAGCGTTCTGGGCTTGGGCACAAATCCTAGCCCTAGCCTTCCACCACACCCTAACCCAGTCCTTCACCTCAGGCTCACCGGAACCCTATAACTGAGCTGGCCCCACGCATGGGCCCTCATTTCAGCCCTCCAGGAGATCTTGGGACTTGTGCCACTTCATCCCTGGCCTCTCCCCAAGACTCCGTCCTTACCCTAGCCAAGGCTCTGGCCTCATGGGGAGCCGAGCTTGGCCCAAGAGCGCCAAAGGCCCAGGGCCCAGAAGTGGTGCAGGCTTCCTCAGCATGGAGTATGGAACATAACTACGATGTTCACTGAGCCTGGAACGGCAGCACGACGGGTGTCCCGGGGTCCCACCCTAGCCAGGACCACCTAGGTGGCAGGCCCTAGAACCCAAACAGTAAGCCTGGCCAGCACCATGCCATGTGCCGTAACTCAGCCCTCCAGGTAGACTATGGCACTGCCGACGGATCAGGCCCTGGAGCGTTCTGGGCTTGGGCCCTAACCCTAGCCCTAGCCCTCCACCACACCCTAAACCTAGCTATAACTCAGGCTCACCGGAAACCTACACCTGAGCTGGACCCGCGCATGGGCCCTCATTTCAGCCCTCCCGGGAGATCGCGGGACTAGTGCCGCTACGGCTATGGCCGCTCCCCCGGACGCCACCCTAACTGTAGCCAAGGCTCTGGCACCATGGAGAGCTGAGTCCTTGTCCCAAGAACGCAGTGGATTGAGGGCCCAGAAGCTGTGCAGTCTTCCTCGGCATGGAGTGTGGAACATAACCACATGTTCACCAAGCCGGGAAACCATGGCACGACAGGTGTGCGGAGACCCCAATATAGTTGGGCCACCGAAGTGGCACGCCCTGGAACCCAAACACTAAGCTTAGCCAGCACAGTGCCACGCACCCACAAAGTCCTCCAGGTGGAACATGGTACTGCTTTCGAATTGGACACTGGAGCATCCCAGGCTCGAGCCTAACCTTAGCCCTACCCAATACCCTAACCCTAGCCCTATCTCTCAGGCTCACCAGAAACCTACACCTGAGCCAGCCCCATGCAGGGAACCTCATTTCAGCCCTCCAGGAGTTTGCGGGACTGGTGCCACTTTGGCCCTGGCCGCACCCCTAACGCTGCCTTAACCCTAGCCTAGGCTCTGGCCACATGGGGAGCTGAGTCCTCGATCTGAAACGTCGCAGACCTGTGTCGCAGAAGCAGTGCAGGCTACCTCGGCATGGAACATGGAACATCATGACATTTGCCAAGCCTGGAAATGGTGGCATGACGGGTGTCCAGAGGTGCCACCATATCTGGGCCCCCCGGGGAGGCAGGCCATGGAATCCAAATACCAAGTGTGGCCCTCACCATGCCATGTACCCTCACCTCAGCCCTCCGGGTGGACCACAACACTGCTGGCGGATCAGGTCCTGGAGCGTCAGGGATCACACCCTAACCCTAGCCCTAGCCCTCCATGACACCCTAACCCTAGACCTACCCCTCAAGCTCACCGGAACCCTGCACCTGAGCCAGCCCTCCACATGGGCCCTCACTTCAGCCCTCCCGGGAGATGGTGGAACTGGTGCCACTTCAGCCATAGCCGCTCCTCTGGATGCCGCCCTCACCCTAGCCAAGGCTCTGGCCCCATGGGAGCCTAGTCCTCAGTCTGAGAACATCGCAGAACTGAGGACCAGAAGCGGTGCAGGCTTCCTTGGCATGGAATGTGGAATATCACCACGAAGTTCACCAAGCTCAGAAATGGTGGCACCACTGCTGTCCGTTGAAACCCCTCTGTAGCCGGGCCACCCGAGGAGGCAGGCCCTGGAACCCAAACGCTAAGGCTGGCCAGCATCTAGCCATGCGTACTCAACTGAGCCCTCCAGGTGTACCATGGCACTGCTGATGGATCAGTCCTGGAGTGTCTTGGGCTCAGGCCCTAAGCCCAGCCCTTGTCCTCTACCACACCTTCACCCGAGCCCTACCTCTCAGGCTCACCAGAACCCTGCAACTGAGCCGGCCCTGCGCATGAGCCCTCACTTCAGCCCTCATGGAGATTGCGGGACTGGTCGATTCAGCCCTAGCCACTCCCCCAGATGCTGCCCTAACCCTAGCCAACCTCTGGCCCCATAGGGAGCCCAGACCTCGGTTTGAGAACAGCACAGACCTGGGGCCCAGAAGTGGTGCAGTCTTCCTCAGCACGGAACATGGAACATCATCATGACATTCGCCTTGCCATGAATCAGCGGCAGCATGGCTGTCCAGAGGCCCCACCGTAGCCAGGACCCCCAAGGAGGCAGGCCCAGGAACACAAACACTGAGGCTGGCTGGCACCGTGCCATGAGCCCTCAACTCAGGCCTCTGGGTGGACTAGGGCACTGCCAGTGGATCGGGTTCTAGAGCTCCCGGGACTTGGGCCCTAACCCTAGCCCTAGCCCTCTGTCACACCCTAACCCTATTCCTACCCCTCAGGCTCACCAGAACCCTTCATCTGAGCTAGTCCCGCACATGGGCCCTCACTTCAGCCCTTCCTGGAGATTGCAGGACTGGTGCCACTTCAGCCCTGGCTGCTCCCCAGGATGCCACCATAATCCCAGCCACAGCTTTGGCCCCATGGGGAGCTAAGTCCTTGGTCTGAGAACAGCGTGGACCGGGGACCCAGAAGTGGTGCAGGTTTCCTTGGTATGGAACGTAGAACATCACCATGACATTCGACAATACCCTGAAATAGCGGCAGTACTGTTGCCCAGAGGCACCCCTGTCACACCCCTGCCCACCAAGGGGACAGGCCCTGGAACACAAACGCTAACCCTGGCAGGCACGGTGCTATGTGCCCTCAGCTCGGCCCTCTGGGTGGACCATGGTAGTGCTGGAGGATCGGTTCCTGGAGCATCCTGGGCTTGGGCCCTAACCCTAGTCCTAGCCTTCCACTACACCCTAATCCTAGCCCACCCCTCAGGCTCACCGGAACCCTATACCTGAGCCAGTCCCACGCATGGGCCCTCACTTCAGCCCTCCCAGGATATCACAGGACTGGTGTCACGTCGGTCTTGGCCATTCCCCCGGACACCGCCCTAACCCGAGCCAAGGCTCTCACCCCATGGGGAGCCAAGTCCTCGGTTTGAGAACACCGTGGTCATGGGGCCCAGAAGCGGTGTACTTGGCATGGAATGTGGAACATGACCACGATGTTCACCAAGCCCAGAAACAGCTGCATCATGGCTGTCCAGAGGCCCCATTGTAGCTGGGCCCCCAAAGGAGGCGGGCTCTGGAACCCAAACACTAAGCTTGTCTGGCACTGTGCCATGCGTTCTCAACTCAGCCTTCGGGTGGACCATGGCATTGCCGGCAGTCCATCCTGAGAGCCTCCAGAGATCTACTCCTAACAATACACTACCCCCTACACCAATCCCTAACCCGACACCTGGTCCTTCCTCTTGTCCTAACTGTACACCTAACCCATGCCAGCGCATGCACCCTCATTTCTGTCCTCCAGGGAGATCCCAGGACTGGTACCACTTTGGTCCTGGTGACTCCCCTGGATGGAATCCTAACCCTAGCCAAGGCTCTGTCCCCAAGGGGACTCCTTTCCAGAGGACACTTCTCTACAAAATCTGTGAGCTACTAACTCCTCAGCTAGAAGTTCAAAGTGGCTTTTGCCCAGTAGGTACACAGACCAGTAAATCTCGCTTAAAAGTGTTGGACTCGTTTTGTGACTAAATGTGGTGTTTGTCCTTACCTTTTCTCTCTTCCAACAGCAAGGCCTGCAAGAGCTTGGACTGGTACTGGAAGCTGCCAGTCCTCTCTGAGCTGATGATACTCCCCAGGGACACTGAGATTTTCTGGGCCGTGGAGATGGGGGCGTGTGTCCTCATGGAGACTGAGAATGTCTGGACTGTGCTCCGTCATGGTGGGGACAGGGAAGTGTCGTCCACACAATCACCATTGTTGTCCAGGCTGTGGGGACAGGCATCTGTCTTCCACATGGACACTGACAATGTATGGGCTGAGGCATCTCTGGGCTGTGTCCCGTCATCTTGGGGACAGGGATGTGTCATCCACACAGATACTGAGGATGTTCCGGCCTTGTCCTGTCATCAAGGGGCCAGGTCTTATTGTCTACACGACACTGTGGTTATCCAGGCTATGTCCTGTCACCATGAGGGATAGGTGGCATGCTGTCCACATGGACACAAAGGTCTCCTGGCCCCGTTCACACAGCCCAGGGCTGAGTTCTGACAACCTGAGGCTTCTGAGGAGACTTGGCGGTCTCCAATATTCTTGTGTCAGCACGCTGTGGCTTGAGTGGAGGCCCGGGACTGCCACATCTGGGCTGGAGTCGCCGGCTGCATGTCTGCAGGATGGCTGAGGCCTGTGAGACCGGTAGGCAGCTGTGGTGATGACTTGCATCTTCTCACACTGTATGAGGGTCCTCAGGTGGAGAGAACTGGGGTGGGGAAGAGAGCGTGGGTGGGGGGAAGTGCCAGGGGCAGGCTGGAGAACCAAGGGCGGGCTGGAGCTGGGGTGTGGAGACCCACAGCATTGAGGGTGGAGGGCTGGTGGAGACCGTGTTCTCTTCCTCCTCTCTGAGGCTGGGCCAGGCTAGGGCTTTCCTGACACTTGCTGTTCTTGCAGCAGGGTCAGCTCCGAGATGTGTCTGCCAGTGCTGATGCAGCAACTTAAGTACACCTGAGAACCAGACAAAGGAGTTGGTTTCTTTTTTTCCTTAAATAGTTTATTGTCAAGTTGGTTTTCATATAACACCTAGTGCTCATCCCAAAAAATGCCCTTCTCCATGCCCATCACCCCCTTCCCCTCTCCCCCCCAGCCCTCAGTTTTTTCTCAGCATTCAAGAGTCTCTCATGGTTTGCCTCCCTCCCTCTCGCCAACTATTTTTCCCCTTTTCCCGCTTCATCCTCCATTAACTTCCTCCTAATCCACCTATACGTGCAAATATATGGTATATGTCCTTCTCTGCCTGACTTATTTTGCTCACTATAACATCCTCATGTTCCATCCATGTTGCTACACATGGCCAGATTTCATTCTTTCTCATTGCCATGTAGTATTCCATTGTATAAATATACCACGTTTTCTTGATCCATTCATCAGTTGATGGACACTTAGACTCTTTCCATGTTTTGGCTATTGTTGAGAGTGCTGCTATAAACATGGGGGTACATGTGCCCCTATGCATCAGCACTCCTGTATCCCTTGGGTAAATTCTTAGCAGTGCTACTGCTGGGTCATAGGGGAGTTCTATTGTTAATATTTTGAAGAACCTCCATACCGTTTCCCAGATGGGTTGCACCAGCTTACATTCCCTCCAACAGTGTAGGAGGGTACCCATTTCTCCACATCCTCGCCAACATCTAGAGTCTCCCGATTTGCTCATTTTATGTCGGAAGCCTGCTCCGACAGGTCCAGGGGTCCCTGAAGGATGGACGGTGTCGGCGAGAGAGAGTGAGAGAGCCCCGAGATTCTTTCTGATCACCAGGCAGGCATCTCTGCCCTGTCGGTTTTGGTGTCTTTATTTAAAGGTTCAAGAACAACATGAGATCAGAAAAAGGAATCTTTACAATGGGAAGCCTTTTGTGAATTACCTCAATCATAGTGAAGTTGAATTGTACAACTAAGGAAATAACAGGATGTTCTTAATGAAAAAATAGGATGACACATATATGTTAAGTCATAAATAGTTAGGCTAGGAATTATTCTGTTTGGCTCTCAAGAGGATGAATGTTTTTGAACTGGTTAGTTTGTGGAAACCTATTTGATGCTAAATGTGTGAACACCATGGGGGCCCTAAATGTGTTAGCCTTTTGCTATTGGGTTATGTGTTAGCTACTCTTTTCTATCCTCATCCCAGCCACCTGTAAGGGAGGATGTTTGCAGACGGTATGCCTTTGGGAAGGGACTGCCCTACATCATCAGCTAGAAGAAGCTGTAAGTGTTAAGTTCTACCCCTGTTTGTTCCTAAACTCTAAATTAGGCTCTTTGTCTTGGGGCCAGGCTCAATTGTCCTTGATATGCAAGGCCTATAGGAAGAGGCTTTTGACAATCACCCACAGAGCTCTCATCTAAAATCTCTTTTGTAAAGGCAGGAATATGCTTTTCCTTATGTGGTATCTGTGTTCGGAATATGGGTCTGATACGGAATATTGTGAGGCCTGGTCAATACCAGCAGGCTCATTTCTAATATGAGCCAGTAGTAGCAGAAGGAGATACCAGTTTTCGTTTCTCACAGCAGGAGCTGTGCAAACACTGCCATTTCCTTGCTGTGACTGCCATCAGAGAGGCCAGTGCGGCTCCCAGCAATTTTAGCCACTCTGACCGGCGTGAGGTGGTATCTCAGTGTGGTTTTGATCTGTATTTCCCTGATGAGGAGGGACACTGAGCATCGTTTCATGTGTCTGTTGGCCATGTGGATGTCCTCTTTGGAGAAGTGTCTGTTCATGTCTTCTGCCCATATCCTCACTGGATTATTTGTTTTTCAGGTGTGGAGTTTGGTGAGTTCCTTATAGATATTGGATACTAGCCCTTTATCTGATATGTCATTTACAACTATCTTTCCCCATTCCTTCAGTTGCCTATTAATTTTATTGATTGTTTCCTTTGCCGTGCAGAAGCTTTTTATCTTAATGAGGTCTCAGTAGTTCATTTTTGCTTCTGATTCCCTTGCCTTTGGGGATGTGTCCAGGGGTTCCTGAAGGATGGACGGTGTCAGCAAGAGAGTGAGTGAGAGAGCCCCGAGATTCTTTCTGATCACCAGGCAGGCATCTCTATCCTGTCAGTTTGGGTGTCTTTATTTAAAGGTTCAGCAACAACATGAAGTCAGAGAAAGGAATTTCTTACAACGAGAGGCCTTTTGTGATATCAATTGCAGAATTATCCTGACCAAGGAAATAACAGGATATTCTTAGTGAAAAACAGTATAACATATAGGTTAAATTGTATATAGATAAGCTAGGAGTCATCCTGTATGGCTCTCAAGAGGATGAATGTTTCTGAATTGGTTTGTTTGTGGAAACTACCATAGGGGCCCTAAATGTGTCAGTCTTTGTATCTGGGTTTATGTTTTAGCTACTCTTATCTATCCTCATCCCAGCTGCCAGTGTAAGGGAGGGTGTTTGTGGAATTTAGGCCTTGAGGAAGGGACTGCTATGTATCACCAAATAGCAAAGATATATGTAGTAACTATGTTTTGCCCTTATCTGTACCTTTAACTTTAAATTAGGCATTTATCTCAGGGCCAGGCTCAATTGTAACTCTTGTGTTCTTAACCCCCTTTATTATCTAAGTCTTGGATCTGCAAGGCCCATAGGAAGAGCCTTTTGACAATCATCCATACAGCTTTCATCTAAAATCTCTTTTGTAAAGGCAGGAATATGATTTTCCTTATAAGCTATCTGTGTTCAGAATATGGGTCTGATATGGAATATTGTGAGGCCTGGTCAATACCAGCAGCCTCATTTCCAACATGAGCCAGTAGTAGCAGAAAGAGATACCAGTTTTTGTTTCTCATGGCAGGAGCTGTGCAAACGCTGCCATTTCCTTGTTGTGACTGTCATCCAGAGAGGTCGGTGCGGCTCCCGGCAAGGTTATTTACCCATTTTGAGTTTCTTTTTGTGTATGGTGTGAGAAATGATCTAGTTTCATTCTTCTGCATGTTGCTGTCCAGTTCTCCCAGCACCATCTGTTAAAGAGGCTTTTTTCCATTGGACATTCTTTCCTGCTTTATCAAAGATTAGTTGGCTATACATTTGTGGGTCCAATTCTGAGTTCTCTATTCTATTCCATTGGCCTATGTGTCTATTTTTGTGCCAACCCATACTGTCTTGATGCTTACAGTTTTGTAGTAGAGGCTAAAGTCCAGGATGGATTGCCTCCTATTTTGGTTTTCTTCTTCAGTATGACTTTGGATATTCGGGGTCTTTTGTGGTTCCATACAAATTTTAGAATTGTTTGTTCTAGTTTTGAGAAGAATGCTGGTGCAGTTTTGATTGAGATGGCATTGAATGTGAGGATTGCTTTGGGTAGTAATGACATTTGAACAATATTTATTCTTCCGACCCATGAGCATGGAATGTTTTTCCATTTCCTTGTGTCTTCTTCAATTTCTTTCATAAGTTTTCTTTTTTAAAAATTTTATTTATTTCTGAGAGAGAGACAGACACACAGACAGCGTGAGCAAGGGAGGTTCAGAGAGAGAGGGGGATACAGAATCTGAAACAGGCTCCAGGCTCTGAGCTAGCTGTCAGCACAGAGCCTGATGCGGGGCTTGAATCCACGAACCGGGAGATCATGACCTGAGCCAAAGTTGGACGTTTATCCGACTGAGCCACCCAGGAGCCCCTAAAACAGACTCTTAAATATAGAGAACGTATGTCGCCAGAAGGGAGGTGGGGGAGGGATAAAATAGGTGCAGGGATTTAAGATAACACTGAACATGGTGAGCACTGAATAATGTATAGCAAAGCTGAACCATTCTACACCTGACACTCATCTAACACTAAGTAAATTACACTTGAATAAACAAGAAATGATCCAAGCTGAAGCAGAGATAAAAGAAAACCACCTAGGTGACCCATGGGAGAGTATCAAGCCGTCTAACATATGTGCATTGGGTGTGTCAGATGGAGAACATAGATGCAAGCAGGCTTCCATTCTAAAGCAGGGCTCAGATGGAGACACATACCTTGAGTTGAAATTTGTGAAATGATTGAAATCTTCATTTTAAGTTAAATAAAGTAAAGTCAAAGCCGGCAGAAAGAACACAAGAATGGAAATCAATTAAACAGAAAACATAATAGGGAAAGATTTTTAAGTTGATTCTTTGAAAAAGTTAACATTCATATGCTACTAGCTTAGAAGGATCACCAGTGTAGGGGCGCCTGGGCGGCTCAGTTGGTTAAGCATCTGACTTCAGCTCAGGTCATGATCTCACAGTCCATGGGTTTGAGCCCCGTGTCAGGCTCTGCGCTGACAGCACAGAGCCTGGAGCCTGCTTCAGATTTTGTGTTTCCTTCTCTCTCTGCCCTCCCCTGCTTACTCTCTGTCTCTCAAAATAAAATAAACACATAAAAAATTTTAGAAGGATTAACAGTGTAAAGGGAATATTACAAATGAAAACATATCACTCTAGTCTTATAGACATTAAAAATAATATTATGAACATTGTTTCAATAAGTTTGACTATTTATTTTTAATGTCAATACATTCCTGGAGTGTAACAAATTACCAAAACTGGCCAGGAAGAAATGTAACGTCTGAAGAGATGTTTTATGTATTAAAGTAATTGAATGGATGATTTGAAAGCATCCCACGTGGGGCGCCTGGGTGGCTCAGTCGGCTGGGTGTCCAGCTTCGACTCAGGTCATGATCTCACAGTTTGTGGGTTTGAGCTCCACGTCGGGCTCTGTGCTGACAGCTAGCTTAGAGCCTGGAGCCTGTTTCAGATTCTGTGTCTCCCCCTCTCTCTGACTCTCCCCTGTTCATGCTGTCTCTCTCAGAAAAACAAAGCATTAAAAATTTTTTTGAAAGCATCCCACGAAGAAAAATTCATGTCAAGAGGGTTTTCCAGGTGAAGTCTGTCCATCGTTTAAGGAATTTTATCACAGAAAAAGGAAGCAATTCATTCATGAAAGAATATTCTCAACTCATGTTAAGAAGTCAGAATCATTCCAACACAAAACCAAGCAAAAACATTACAAGAAACAGACACTGCAGACCACTACTGCTCGGTAACATACACAAACATTCTCACCAAAATATTCAGAAAATTCAATCTCGCAATCAGGTGAAGTTTGATCCTAGAGTGCAATATTGGTTGAACACCTGAAAATTAACACAATTCACCACATTAAGAGATAAAGTAGTAAGACCACAGAATGATTTCAATCAATGCAGGAAAAGTTTTGGAAAAAGATCAACATACACTCTCATAAAACCTGATAAAGTGTACCCACAAAAGCCTATAGCTATTGTAATAGTGAAAAGACTGTGTCCCCTAACATTGGGAACAATGAAAAGAGGTCTGATCTGGCCAGTTGTATTTAACATTTTACTAGAGGTCATAGCTAATGTGATTTTTTTTTAAAAAGGAATTCCAAGTGACAAAAGTTAGCAAGAGCTAAGACTTTATTTATAAATTACGATAATTGTGCGTGTAAAAACTAAGCAATCTACCAAAACTGAACAAAGCCTGGCTAGATCTAATAATCAAATGCAGCAACACTGCAGGATAACTTCATGAGGTCAACAAACAAAAATCAATTTTTTCTATGATATACACAGTGAACAGTCGAAAAATGAAACAATACCATTTAAAATTACATCAAAAAAAGGAAAACAGATAACCTTCAAGAGGTAGAGGAAGTTTCACTGAAAATTATATCCCATCACTAGAGAAGATCTAAATGAAGAGATCTCTTCTGTTCATGGATTGGAGGATTCAATGTTAAGGGGTCAATTTATTCTCCAATTGACCTGCAGACCTAAAACAATCCCAAAAAGGACAGCACGATTTTATTGTAGAAACTGGCAAGGCAAATGTAAGTTTGACAGGGGGAGACAGGTGACCTAAAGCAGCCAAAAACAGGTTTGGAAAGCATAGTTTTAACATAACAACTAATAGGCCAACAAAATAAGAAGCTGTGAAGTAGACCCACACATACAAACTGAAGTTCCAAAAAGAAGTTGGCTGACAGTTTAATATGGAAGGACAATTAACAAGCGGTGCAAGAACAGGTAGGTATTTCTGGAGAACAGAAGTGAACTTTGAAGAAAGTCACACATGAGTTAGAACAAAATGGACCAAAGACCATCCACAGAGATTCTAGAAACCATAGGAGCATAACTTCATGATCTTGAGATAAAGATTTCTTAGCTGATAGGCAAAAAGATATAATCACTAAAGTTGTAAAATGTTAAAATGTATTTCATCAAAAAAATATAAAATATACATATCCATGCATCAAAGGACACCAAACAAGTAATGAAAGGGTGGGTAAGCCATTACCTGGAAAAGAAGGTAGTCATGACACATATACCTGACAAAGGACTTACATCCATGGTATATAAATACTACATATGAATAAAAAGACAAAAAAAAAAAGAAACGAACAAAAGATCTGAATGCCTCTTTGCAAAGGAAGATCACATGTGGGAAGCCATATGGAGCCATTCACCTCTCACACCACCAGTGAAGATGTGGAAAATGAAAACAGCAGAAACTTTCTGTAGGACCAGAAAGTCGCTCTAAAAATGAAGAGCAGTATCCGAAACCAGTTTTGTACAAGAAAGGAATAAAGGTGCTGTGTCCAAATAGCCCAAAACTGAGAACAACCCAATGTCCAAGAACTGGTAAATAACTTATGTTCACATACTGCAATACCCTTCATCAATTAGAGGGGGCACCTGGGTGGCTCAGTCAGTTGAGCATCTGACTCATGATTTTGCCTCAGGTCATGATCTCCTAAGATTGAGTCCTGCATCGGAATCTGCACTGACACCACGAAGCCTGCTTGGGATTCTCTCTCTACCCCTCCCCCACTTGCACTTGCTCACCCTCAAAATAAACTCTTCAGTGGAAAAAACCACACTGTTCCCCTTGTAAGACTTCAGGTCGTCTCGAGCAGAGATTTCTGTTCAGAGAATGCACCAGATCCTAGGCTTCTCATCACAGCGGGTCACCCTTACTGTACCAGGCACTCTTCTAAGTGCTTCAAGTAGATGAACCACCCAATATTGAGGAATAGTCTCTGGAACATTCACTTTCCTTTTACAGATGCAAAAAGCTGACCCACACATTCACACTGAGGGCCTCACCTAGGGTCCCTTAATGAAGACATTCAGTTATGGACAGTGATCCTAGCTCCTGGGAGGACAGGGCTTTGCTGCTGGCAAGGTGATGTCATATTTTGTGTTGTACATGAGGTTTGTGAGTGAAGGCTATGCACTTATAGCTGATCAATCCCAGAGTGAAACAGGTTTGTGGAGCCCATGCTGTGTGCGTTTCCTAGGAAGAGGGATGTGGCGGGACCCCATGCTTGGTGAGGAAGGCTCCTCCGTGCCTGGGGACCTCAGGAGATGTATTCAGGCCATAACGAGTCCTCCCACAACTCCACTCAGCCTATGAGGGATAAACCCCACGTGGCAGGCCATCATGGAAGGAATTCAGAGTCCCCAGGTCTGGGGACATCGATATGTAAATTTCATATTTCTCTTTGGAAATCAATTATAAACTGAGTCTATTATTTTTAAGCACATCAATGTCTGTGTCCGTTGCTACATGTGGGTCAAAATAAGAACCATGGTGCTTTAGGGTCCCTGCCTGTGTAGATGTAGGGCAGGCTTCCTTTCCAGGTTTCTGTTAGAGATTAAGGGAAAACTTGCCATGCTACTGCACATGCATGGAGAGCTTCAGTTGCCCATAACGTACCTTTGTGCAAAAGAGAACGAAGCATTCCTTCCCCAGGGCAGAGGCATCCCCAGGCACCCGTGCACTGGCCTAATGAGTGGAACAAGGCTTGGATTCCATCTCCCACCTGTCACACTGAAAGGCAAACTAGAGCTGCAGGTCAGCTTCCCAACCACACGTGGCAGTCTTTATAGTGGCCAAAGATTCCCACCCAAGAGGAGCTAATAAAAGCCATCAAAATCTGTTTCCATGTAGAGCTTGGCTATGGTAAGGAAGCCTCTTTGAAACTATACTTTGGAGTAAAGTCCTGCTCAGACAACAAAACATTTATCCCTGGCCAATGACCAAGGGGTTGCTGTGTGGAGGACACTAGTGATGTGTAACCGGCCTGGTTCCAAGGGTCACAGCACTTCACCCTTTGCATGGAGGATCAAGGTAGCACCAAGCCCAGGCAGAGGACCAGGCATTGGTTTTGTGGGGTTCTCAGAAGTGCGATGGCTTAACTTAGGGACCTTCTGGCCTCATTCTCATGCACAAGACTCTAATTTTATCCTGCTCATGTTCCCTGGTTTGGCTAAGTCAAAGACACACTTCTTAAAACCACTCTGAGGGGATAAGAGAGACCCAGTAATTGTGGGTCCGTGGCCACACAGCTAATCAGTCAAAGTTCAAAAGCAGGGCTTTCAACTGCACATCTGGTGTTCTTCCCATATACTCCCCCTGGATGGGATCCTAACCAAGAAGATGCCCCAAACATCAACAACACTTATGAGTGTGGTATTGCTGTCATTAAGCCCAAAGCACACCTCCCACAAATCCAAGTTAACAGGATCCACTTCATGTATGCCAGATGGGCAAAATTTAAGTCGAATAACAAATTGTGACAGGTGTAAAAATGGTTCCTCAAGATACTTACGTCTTCATCCCCAAACAGGGGGTGGGGACTAGGTCCTGCAGGTGGCAACGGGGAAGGAAGTGCATAAATGGAATTACTGTGCCCAACATAATCCCAGGGTCCTGTAGAATAGAAGGGGGAGACTGAAGGGCAAAGACAGGCCCAGTGAGGATTCTACCTGTGGGTATGGTCTTCAGAGGATAAAAGGCCACAAGCCAAGAAATTCAGGTGGCTTCCAGAATCAGGGAAAGGCAAGGAAATGAATCACCCCTTAGGGCCTTGAGAAAATAATGTGGCCCTGCCAACACCTTTATTTATTTTTACGTTTCTAAAATGTTTTTTTTTTTTAATTTTTGAGGAAGGGAGAGAGAGAGAGAGGAGGGGAGGGGGTGAGAAACAGGGTGACACAGAATCCAAAGCAGGCTCCAGGCTCCCAGCTGTCAGCATAGGGCCTGATGTGGGACTGGATCTCATGAAAGGCAAGATCATGACCTAAGCCAGTGTTGGCCTCCCAACTGACTGAGCCACTCAGGCGACCAGCCAACATCTTTTTTAGTGCAGCGGGACCTTGTTTCAAACTTGTGACCAACAGAACTGGAAGAAAAAAGGTCGTGGAGTTTTGAAGCTGCTATGAAGGTGGTAGCCTGTTCCAACAGCAACAGTAGATGATTGTGCCCAGGCCTCCAGGTGCTGAGTGCTATGTTAATACAAGATCCCAGATGGAGTGATGGAGATGCTAGGGGAGCAGCAGGGGGACTTACTGGAGGCAGTGCTCTTGGCTGGCAGTGACAGGAGGGACTGGCTGTCAGAGGTCCACGGCCAGCCAAGCAAGCACATGGTGCCTGGAGAAGGGGAGTGGGGAAGTCTGTTCCTTGTAGGTAGAGACAGAAACAGGCCTGGGGCATTGCTGGCAGCCATGCTGAGGATCTTGGACCTTGTTCCCTGGCAGAAGGTTGTGGGTAGGGGGGTTAGCCAGGTCATCCTCAGTATCCTCAAGTCTGCCTAGGGGAGCCCACCCTGGCTGCGCTGCAGGGAGCAGACAGAGGAGATGCTGGAGGCAAGCAGACCATGGAGGAGGCCGCTACAGCATCGATGCAGAAAGGGACAGTCTAGGACAGGTGCCAACAGAGGACAAGATTCACGGATGGACCAATGTGACAGTTGTGGTGGCTGCTCACAAGAGCTGTGGGTGGGCGGAGGAATGAGAGGCAGTTGGGGTCTTGTTTGATGTACTTGGCACATCCCTTTTACCACAGTTGCTTCACTGGATCCTACCCAGAGCCTCCAAAAGCTATTCTGTACTCCTCAAAGACGATGCATGTCCCTGTCCCCAGAGGCACATGTGACAGAGCACAGGGGTTGTCATTTACCATCTGCAGAGTGAGGCACCAGCAAGGGAAGAGGTATGTTAATTAGGACGGGCACAGGTGAGGGAGAAAATGACCACCGTCTGCTCTGGTGCTTTGTGGGAAGGGGCAGGACAAGGATGAGGACACGGACTTGGTGACCCCGAATTAGTTGGAAGAAGAGCAGTCTCGAGGATGGAGCTTAAGGGACCCTGGTATCCTTGGCAATGCCCTTACGTTGTCAGCTTATGGTTCCCACATGGAAAACCACCTTGGGTCTGCTCACCAAGCAAGACCACCTGCCATGGCCTGTCCACATTGGGAGGCCAAGGGAAGGGTGCCTGGGCAGGGACCTTGACCAAGGAGGGGTACAGCAGTGCAACAGGTGACTGCTGGCTAGAGATGACGGTATGTACGGGGAAGTGAAGGAGGGGAAGCTGGCCCCAGGACACATGGATTCAGGAGGGGGAGGCTTCAGGTTAGAAGACAGACACCATTTCCAGTCACAGTTGGGAGGAAAGGGCTCATGTATCTCCAACACTGTAGAAGTTCACTTTTGTAGCTCATTTAAGTCTTTAATAATGCTATGAAGGTAGAAGTTCTATTATGGCCATTTGGAAGATGGGGAAACTGAGGCCCAGGTAGATCATAAGGTCAGAATTAGTGTGCAAATAAACCTGCAAAGGGCGTATCGTGCCAGTGGAGACCCTGGCCCCATCAGTGAGAGGTGGCCACAGCGAAAAGGGGCGAACGGTCTTGGTGGCGGGGAGGCACCGAGATCCTAATTCTAGGGACTTGGCAGCTCAGGGAGAGATAGAGGTGGGCGCTCTAGGCAAGGCTTTTGTTCTCGCCCTCCCCCCTCTCTCTCCACCTCGCCTCTTTTTCGGGAGCCTTATGAGTTGCAGGCAGCACACACTCCTTACCTCCCTCACACACGAGGAGGGCTTACACACGTCCCCCTTCCCTTTCGGCCTCCTGCCCTGTTTACCTAGAGGCTAGGATCTGGAATCCAAGGGGTAGATCCGTCCCCAAAACCCAAGACTACAGGGCCTGGGCTACCGGGCTGTATGAGTCTCAGATCCGCTTCAATCCTAGGTGGGAGGGGCCGGCGAAAGGGTGAAAGGGGCAGAGACTACCCCTCACATACACACAAGCGCTGAAATCCACACCTGTGCAGAACCCAGCGTCCCCTCTCTGTGCACGGAGCCGAAGTTGGCTTCCTGGGAGATCACCCCCAGCGGAGACGCGGGGCAGGGCGGGGAGGGGAGGAGGGAAGCGCCATTGTCCACGGAAACGTGGAGAGGGAAGGGGAGGGAGAGCGGTGCCTGGAGGGGAGGCTGCCGGGCGCGGGCGGAGGAGGGAGAGGGAGCCCAGCTGGACTTGTGCTCGCTTTGCTTCAGGTGCGCTTTCCCCAGCCCCAGCTTGGTTAAGATGCCTACAAGCACCATGACGGCCACCACCCCACAGATGATGTAAAAGATCAGGTTGGGCTTGTCCTTCGTGAGGTCATGCAGGGCGTCGTCCTTGCGCACAGGGGGGACTGCGGGTGTGGAGCCACAGCGGAGTGTCGTAGTTGGTGCCGGTGCTCTGGTACGGTCGCCGCTTCTTAACTGCAACAGAAACGGAAACTACAAGTCCCGCAGCAGAAGATGAAGTCTCTGAGCTGCAATTGAGCGGCGGGTCCCACTGGCCCATGACATTGAAGTAGCCCCGGCAGAAGTCCAGGGGTGGGCGCCCAGGTAGGGGGCGCGCTGGAGCCCCCCGCGCCCTCGCTGGCCTCCCCGGAGGCAGTCCCAGAGCGGTAGCCCTGCAGCGGCACCACTACGCTGCCCAGCTGCGCGTGCTGCCAAGGCCCTGCCCGCTCCTGCGCCCGGCACAAGCGTCCGCAGAGCTCGGTGAGCAAGCAGCTGAGGAGCAGCCAGAAGGACTCAGCGCATAGTGTCCCCCAGTCCGGGCTTGGCCGCCCGGCCGCCACTGGAGCCGCTGCAGCCGCCTCTCGAGGCACGGCCAAAGCTACCCAGGCTGCTGCCGGGGGGCTGCGAGCCGCCGTGTGAGGCAAACGCGGGGGAGCGGTGCAGGGCGGTTGTGGTCTGTTGCCACTGCTCTCCGCTCAGCCCGCTTTCGCCTCCAGCGCACCGCACTCCGGGAGGCCGGCCAGGGAGGAGCGCGTCTGGCTGGGCGAGGGGAGGATACGCGGGGGCAAGTGTCCGGTGCAGGGCCGGCCGGCTACTTGGAGAGGCGGGGGCTAGAGAGCAGGGGAGAGTCGGTCTGTCCGTGCCTCGCCTGGGCGTGGGCCATTGGCTCTGGACTCGCCGCCCTGCACCTGCTCTCAGGATCCCTCTCACCTGTCCAGCTCGCCAAGTGCGCTGGAGAGAGCGAAGCAACATTTGTGGAATGAAGGGAGGGCAGGAGGAAAGGGGGAGCTTGAGGAGGGCGGGCAGAGGAGGGAAGGGCGTGAGCTCGAGAGGGGCAGGGGCACAGAAGAGGTGTCTCTGGAGGGCAGGCGGAGCTGAGCTAGGCTGGTGGGAGGGAAGGAGGGGGCTTAGGCAGCCATCTGTGCTGAAGGCACCGCTTGGTTTCCTGCTAATGGAGGAAGCCTGCGGGACCTCCCGCGCCCTCTCCAGGAGGGAGGCATGGCTCAGACCTATTCCCCGCGCAGAGGCGGCTCCGCCCCTGGCTTTTCCAGGCCTGTGTGCCCAAGAGCTGCTGCTGGAATCTGCCCTCCAGGGAAGGGGGGACTTAGGGACAGTCTCAGTGGCTTCCACTCCAATGCAAACTGGGGCACAGTCTCATCAGGGTCGCCCCTCCATGGTGCAAGGGACTGCCTCGCTCTTCCCTCCCCCTGACTGTGCCTCCCAGCCAGGCAAGCATCCTGGTGGTTCTACTCCCTGGGACTGGCCTAAGACCAGCGCTGAGCTGGGAAGTCGGAGTGGCAAGCCACTGGCCCCCAGATAAGCACCTCAGGGAGAGGGGCATGCGATGAACTGAGTCAAAGAAACTCAGGGGGTAGGGAGAGGCAGCAGACGAGGCCAAGGCAGGGGCAAGTCCCACTTTCCTTGGGACTCTCCTAGACCCCAGGACCTGCCATTTTCTGTCCCTCCAGGACCTCGCGGCACTCCCTGCTTTCCACAGGAGGGCACACCTCAGCAGTGCCACTGCTCGCCAAGACCTGGGGCAGCACAAGGCCTGGACATCTAGCCTCAGCCACCCTTCCGTGCCTGGAGCCCACACGTGGGTCTCCAGAGACGGCTGGCCTCTGTGCTCACAGAGCCCCCCAGACATCCTCACCATATGTGGCACAGTCCACCCTTGCTTCCTTGGCATCCAGCTGCCGGTAGCCCATCAGCATTTCCAAATCTGCCCTTTCCACTTGGCCATCAGTGAGCCCTCTCTCAGTTCTCTCACTTCTTTCCTTCGCTTGAATTTGATTCCAATAGCCCCCAAAACAGGATTTGCACCAAAGCTGCTACACTGATTTAGATCTCCACACGCCCCTGCATTGTGTTGTTTTACTTACATTCACTAAGTACACACTTGGCAGGTGGCTGGGTGATTTGGAGGGAAGTGATGTCTCCACCACCTCCACCCTCCATTGGGTTTCAGTCAGGGGTTTCTCGGGGCATTTTCTTTTTTCTTTTTCTTTTTCTTTTTAAATTTATTTCTAGAAGAGAGAGAGAGAGACAGTGTGAGCAGGGGAGGGTCAGAGAGAGAGGGAGACACAGACTCTGAAATAGGTTCCAGGCTCTGAGCTGGCAGTCAGCACAGAGCCCAACGCGGGGCCCGAACCCACGAACCGTGAGATCATGACCTAAGCGAAAGTCGGACGCTCAACCGACTAAGCCACCCAGGCGCCCCTCTCGGGGCATTTTCAAAGCACCAAAGGGCTGGATCACATATCGAATGACATAGTGTGTTTTTCTTAACTGAAAAAGCATGGTGGGGAGGTGGTTATTGGACTCTATTGCAAGTTTTCTCAGAATGACAGGGAGCTTGGCTAGTTATGCCTTCTCTTAGAAGAATGTCACCTACCATCTTCCAAAAGACTAGCATAGAATGACCCAGTTGCAGCAAAAAAGGAACCAGGCAGACCCTCATCCAGCATATCCAGGACTATGCCAGCCCTAGGAGACTCATGAATTACGGGCTATATGTTCCAAACCCACCTGGACAATGTGTGAGATTCTTTAGTCTAAATTCATCAGATCCATTGCAATGAGATTCCCAAAATAGGGTAGTGTGGCATGTTTGTCGACCCACACACACCACCTCTGTGTGAACCTCTACAAACACAAGCATTGGTGTGTGAGAGCTAATGATAACTGACAATTATTTGATGCTTACATCATAGCCCCTACACTTGTCTTTTCTAAAATCACCTCCTTACAGATGCTCAAAGCAGTGCCTAGCATCTCCCAGACAATCTGGGAATAGTTGCTAAACCACTTGAGTGATCTCATTTAACTTTGTCTCAAGGTGATATTACCAGCCCCATACAACAGGGACAGAAACTGAGGCTCAAAGTAATTACATCAGATCCTCACAGTATTACAGCAAGGAACACTACACAAATGGCATTTGACCCAAGAAATGTGACTCCTGGTCTACGTTCTAACCATTGCAGGTAGTGCCTTCCTAAAATATGCCGCCAGACTCCCTGTCCATCTGACGTCATATTATATGTTTGGTTTTTGCCTGTCTGCACACATTGAAATGGTAAACTCCAGAGCAGAAAGGGGCGTTGACTCCTGCAGCATCTCCCAACACCTACAGCAACGAGAAGCATGAGAAACACTACAAAAATATTTACAGGCTGTTTTGATGAACTTACTAACCTCTCTTATGCAAGACCGTTGGTGTTAAACCACAGGAGGAAAGGAATGCGTATGACAGAGACAGACAATGGAGTTTCTGCTGTCGGGACCATGCAGAGGGATTGGGTTACTTCTAGGCACACAATTAGAATGGAAAAAGACTGTTCCAGCAGACCTGCCAAGGTCAAGGAAGCTCAGCCTCAGAGCGGTTAAGGGCTTTGTCCCAAGGTCACATGGTCAGCAAATGGGAAAGCCAGGGCTGGGTGCAGAATGCCAGACTCTTAACCTCTGCTTTCCTCCCTGCCCACCCACACCACACCTCACCTAGGTGTCTCCCAGGGAGCATGGGGCTCAGGAGCCTAAGACAATGGCCTGGTAGAAGAATAGGCCACAGACACCTTCACACAGGAGTTTGGGGTGTTCAGACACTTAACCAAGTGAGGCACCCAGGTGCCCTGAAGTATATTTCTATTGAATAACCTTGTTCTAGAGCAGTGGTTCTGAAATGGGGGATGATTTTTCACCTGCTCCCAAGATGTGGGGCAAGCAACAATGAGTCTTCCTTTTATGGCTCTGAATCTATCATCACTTCAGAAGCTCAAGCTTTCAGGGCCAACCTTTGAGAGGTTCTTAGGCATCGCACCTTGGAATTGATGGAACTGACCCCAGGTGATATCTAGATTTCTCTGCATAGTTTAAATAGCTGAGTCCCTGTTGGAAGAGGTCATGGAGAGGACATGACCTCTGGTTGACCTGCAAGCTCAACTCAGGTAATCAGAGCTTTCCCACTCCTTCCCCTGTCCTTGCAATGTATGCTCTAGCCACCATTCCTGGGCCAGCAGCCAGTCCAAGAACATAGCCTTGAGAGAGTAAGAGTTGTGGAGACCGACTACAGATATACATGAATGAATATTAAAGCCTCTATATAAACTGGTAAGATTCTGGCAAGGAGGTTCCGAGATCCACTTGCTCATGGCCACGTGTAATTTCCCTTGCTTATCAACCCTGCCACCCACCCATGTGGAGTGGTCTGCATTTTCCTTCAGCTTTCCGTGCCCTCGGTGTACTGGGGCCAGTTTGCAAACCAAGACTCCCCAGGATTTTAAGGTAGGCATTTCTTGCCTTCCTTTGTAGCTTTACAATGTATAGGTACATCCTTCAACAGTATAGTTTCATTTTGCCTAATTTTGAGCCTTATCTAAGTGGAATCATATATATGTATGTATTCTTTGTATCTTGCTTCTTTTGCTCAATGTCATATTCTTTAGATTCATCTTTGTAGTTTCATTATCTCTCATGTTTATTTTCACTGCTATATTTGTGTAATATTCATGAATAGTACTATATTCATGTTATAATTTCATGTAACCTAGTATATACTATATTATTACATGAACATGCAATGTATTTATTCAGACTACTGACGGAGAACATTTAGGCTGTTTCCACTTTGGGGCTTTTAAAAACATTTTTAAAGTTTGTTTATTTGTTTTTAAAGACTTCTTTTTAATGTTTTATTTATTTCTGAGAGAGAGACACAGTGTGAGCAGGGGAGGATCAGAGAGAGAGGGAGACACAGAATCTGAAGCAGGCTCCAGGCTCTGAGTTTGCCGTCAGTGCAGAGCCCAAAGCAGGGCTCCAACCCACAAACTGTGAGATCATGACCTGAGCCAAAGTCGGATGCTTAACCAACTGAGCCACCCAGGTGCCCCAGACAGAGACCACAAGTGGGAAAGATTCAGAGAGAGAGAGAGAGAGAGAGAGAGAGAGAGAGAAACATAATTCCAAGCAGATTCCAGGTTATGAGCTGTCAGCACAGAACTCAATGCAGGACTCAAACTCATGAACTGTGAGATCATGACCTGAGCAGAAGTTGGACCCTCAACCAATTGAGCCCTTCAAGTACCCCTCACTTTGGGGTTGTCTGTAACAAGACGCTTATGAACATCATACTAGAACATGAATGTTGAGTTCATGTACATGTGTTTCTCTAGGAGACATTCTCACCAAGTTCTAAATAAGAAATCTCTGCAAAATCTAACTCTGTATCTACTCCTGAGGTTGAGTAAAAGCAACTATTCTGAATCTCTTACTAGAATGTTAAGGAACAAAATTCAGCTGAGTAAATTTGAAGATCTAATTGACTTTATTAAGCAATTCACAAATGGGGCAGCATCTCATATAGCAAGTAGAGAGGAGCTCCAAGGAGTTGTACAAGATGAAAGGATTTTTATAGAAAGGAGGTAAGGACAAGGAAGTTATAATGAGAGAGAGAGGAAAAAAAAAGAAGAAAGGATTATTCTCTTCAAGGGCACCTTTCCTTGGGCGGGGGGAAGGGGAATGCAGAGAAACTATTTGGGTGGATTACCTCATCTTCCTTTGGGGGACAGATAGACAGGGTCCATGTAACAGATCACCACATTGATACTGACCAGAAAATTGCTGACATTTCCCGGGGAGGTTGGAATTGCAGTTAGGTTAGTTATTAAGCCCAGCTCTGATGATTTAGCCTAAGTGGCTCCATTTTGGTCCTGTGATTTTCTTGTTAACAAGAATCATAAAGACGCTCAAAGGTACCTACGCCTCCTCTGGGCTCCAAGTTGTAGCATTCTGTGCTGATGGAGTTCGAAGCCCCAGGGATTCTGTCCTGGTCTTCTTCCATTCTTCCCCCTCTTTTTGCCCAAGGGAGGAAAGAGGAATTTTGTTTCACATTTGTGCTTGCACTTCCTTCACTCTGTTTACCAGAGTGATATAGCTAAAAACAAAATGTGTTCCAGGTTTGAAACTTTTCATGGACTCCCTGGCACCCTTGGTATAAAGTTCTAAACCCTTAGTACAGCATCAGAGTCTTCTCTGATTGCCAGCCACACACAGTCCTACACTTCCTTTTGGGAGGGATATTAAATGGCTTATTGTTCCCAAGACAACCCATGATTGTTTGCTCACCCATGCCTTTCACCACACCGATCTTTCTGCCTGGAGAAGCTTTCCAACATCCTGTTCTCCACATAAGCTCCTACCTATCCTTTAAGACTTAACTCAAACATCATCTGCTCCAGGAAATCCTGCTCCTTGCTGCTCCCTTATCCTTGGCCAGGCTGGGTACCTTTTGCCTGTATCCCCATATCCTCAGGCACTTCTCTCTGTACTAATGTGCATTGCACTCTTTTATAATTGTCAGCCCACCGGGGTGCCTGGGTGGCATAGTCGGTTAAGCTTCCAACTTTGGCTTAGGTTGTGATCACAAGATTTGTGAGTTCTACCCCCGTGTTGGGGTCTGTGCTGACAGCTCAGAACCTGGAGCCTCCTTCAGATTCTGTCTCCCCCTCCCTCTGCTCCTCCTATGCTCATTCTCTGTCTCTCAATAATAAATAAAAACATTAAAAAACTTTTATAATTGTCAGTCTTCCTCCACACTCAGCTGGGAGTTCCCCCCCCTCAAGATGGGAGACTCTTCCTTATCTATCTGTATTTTCAGAGTCAAATACAGTGGTGTGATGGTTAGTATTATTTATCAACTTGACCAAATCACAGGGGTGCTCTGATAATTTGGCTAAACATAATTTCTGGATGTGTCTGTGAGGGTGTTTCTGGATGAGATTAGCATCTGTCTGAAGCAGACCACCCTCCCCAAGGTGGGTGGGCATTGCCCAATCCGCTGAAAGCCTGGATAGAGTAAAAAAGGTGGAAGATGAGAGAATTTGCTATCTTTGCCTGACTCCTAGAGCCAAGACACTAATCTTCTCCTGCCTTAGACCAGGACTTAATACCCGAGGCACTGCTGATTCTCAGGACTTCAGACTCAGCCTGAACTATATCAGTGGCTTTTTGGGTCTCTCCTCTGCTCAGCCTCCAAAAGCAATTGAGTCAGTTCTTTTTAATCAATCAATGAATTCTATATATAACCCATATATATGTATACACATGTATATACATAAACATACATATATAGGTATATATATCCTATTGGTTCTTTTTTGGGGGAAAAGATTTATTTGGATCCTTGGTATATCCTAACTAAATATTTGTTGAACTGAACTGAAGTTGGCAGTTGAACTTGAACTTGGCTTAGATGGAAAGCCAGGAAGCCATATTCATTGTGTTACAAATGGCTTCTCCCAGAGTTGTGCACTACAGAAGGCCTAATAATCTCCATCCCATTCCTCTTGTTAATGGTGATGTCCAATCAAGAAAAAATTGTCTCCTTGTGACCCATTTCTATTCCTGATTTCTATCCTCAACACACAGACTTGCTACCTAACGTTAATTAGAATCAAACACTTTTAGAATCACCTAATACCGCTGTGGCCAGGTACTACATCCTTAAGTGTGTGTTTCTTAGTGCAAATAGATATTCACCTAAGAATACATGTTTTCAACAGCACACAGCTTGGTGTTTATACAAATATATGCTTTATCCTTAATAATACAAGATTTCTCTGTACCTCATGTTCACCTTTCAGAGTATAAAGGAATCAGCTCATAATACTCTGGAGTACAGGACATCAGTTTAAAACTTGTCTCGATGGGGTGCCTGGGTGGCTCAGTCAGTTAAGTGTCCGACTTCAGCTCAGGTTATGATCTCATGGTCCATGACTTTGAACCCAGTGTTGGGCTCTGTGCTGACAGCTCAGAGTCTGGAGCCTGCTTCGAATTCTGTATCTCCCTCTGTCTCCCTGCCTCTCCCCCACAGTCTCTCTCTCTCTTATAAGATTTTTGAATGAAAAAAGACTCCAAGGAAAAGTTCTGCAGAAGGAGTTTTATTGCCTGCACCCTTGGCCAAGGCGAGAGAATTTACGGGGACAGTTTTATTGCCTGTGTCCCCGGGCAAGATTCTGTGACTCCAGAGAGAGGGGAGTCGGGGAAGTCGCGGCCTGGTTGGGTGGTGGTGGGATTTTATAGCCTGTTAGTGGGGGTTCAGATAACAGGGGCAGTCTCTTGACTGGAAAGTCCAGGGTTGGAAGGTTTAAATTTCTGTTTCCCGCCGATGTAGTAACGGCCACTGATGTAGTGGCGGGAAGGTCAGCCATCTTAAGAAGGTCAGCCATCCTAAGAAGGTCTGCCATTCTGTGGCGTCTCTGCCCCACCTCCCAGCCAGCCCAACATCTCTCTCTCTCTCTCTCTCTCTCTCAGAAGTGAATAAACATTTTTAAAAAAAGATTTAAAACTTAACTAGATGAACAGAAATATGCAGGAGAATTCTCTCCAAATATTTGATATGTTTTATTTTTCTTTTTTCTTTTTTTTTAATAGTTTATTGTCAAATTAGTTTCCACATAACACTCAGTGCTCATCCCCACAAGTGTCCTCCTCCATGCCCATCCCCCCCTCCCCCCACATCCATCAGTCCTCAGTTTTTGTCAGCATTCAAGAGTCTCTCATGATATGTTTTATTTTTCTTAAATGCCTTTGTCCTAAAGGTCAAAGGCAAGGCATGGAGTCCAGTTAGTTAAAGATTTCAGCTCATTAGGTCTATGAAGACAGGCATTTTTAATTTATTTTTTTCCTATGAATACAGGTATTTTATTATAATTCACAGAGAGAAGTGTGTGAGAGATAAGTCGTACATGTAGGAGGTTCACCCTGGCTCCTTCCACATCTGTGGCAGACATCACCAATTGATTCCAGCACTCTTGCCTCTGAGGCTGGCAGAGACTCAAAATATTTTATGAAATCAGAAGCGCTCCAACAAATCCAAGAGGTGAAACACATTTGCTACTCCAGACTGAAATGTGCCAAGAAATTTTTAGGCAAAGGGTTGTCTCTTGTTTTTCTAAATTGAAGCAGAGTGTCTTCTAAGTGATACTAAGGATGGCCCTAACATACTGAATATCATACTGAAATTTCCTTCCATAGCATACCGACTTCTTCCAGTAAGGTCTTTCTGGTTTTTCCAGCCTACAAGGATATTTCTCCTCTGTGATTGTTTTTTTTGTTTTTTTTTTTAATACTTTTTTAGTTTTTGTTTATTGTTGGGAGAGAGACAGAGAGACAGAGTACAAGCAGGGAAGGAACAGAGAGAGGGAGACACAGAATCTGAAGCCCACTCCAGGCTCTGAGATGTCAGCACAGAGCCCGATGCAGGGGCTCGAACTCATGAACCATGAGATCATGAAGTGAGATGAAGTCAGATGCTAAATGGACTGAGCTACCCAGGTGTCCCTCTTCTGTCATTGTTAATGGTCCTTAGAATTTGTGCCAAACCATTTAGTGTCCAATTAGATTGCTAAATTCCTTGGGAGCAGGAAAAGTATCTTCACTTGTGGTGAATATAAGAATACTGATCACACAGTAGATTCTCACGTAAGTATTCCCTCTTTTGATTGTCGATATGTAAGGACAGGAAAGCAGAAAGAGAATGGTCTTACTCTCTCAATAAGTTTCAAGGAAAAAATAGCTCTATAAAAAATTAGGTGAGATCTCAAACTAAAGCAAGACCAAAATATTTTCCCTACCCTTTCAAGTCCAACACCTTCAAACCGTGTATAGTCCAGTGGTGGAAGGAAACCGATTCAGAGACCACACTGCCTAGAATTCAGAAGACAGTTAGTGCTGAGATTAATAATTTAATATTTCAAATAACCTTTCCACACCCACTGTCCAACAAGATTATTAATGCTGGATCTTTGTAATTCTCTGAATTTAAAATTCTGCCATAGTCCTTCCTCAGAACACTCTCTTCCATCAGTGAAAGGGCTGCCTCTTCCTAAGGCTTGCCTGTTCTTCACTTTTGCCCCAGCTCATCCCCTATTTGAAATCCTTCCCTTCTATCTTCACATGCTGGGCCTTTGAAGTCAACACAGGGGTTACCTCTGCAATAAATGACAAGCCTCTTCTGGAAGCATTCATTTAAATATTTGTTCTCAGAGGCACCTGACTGTCTTAGTGGAGAATGCAATTCTTGGTCTTGGGGTTGTGAATTTGAGCCCCATGATGGGTATAGAGAGTGCTTAAAAAAAGAAAACCTCTGAAAATAAATAAATAAGCAAGTAAAGGTTAGTTCTCATTATGATCATGCAATCTGATATTGGTTTGTAATTTTAACATCTAGCCTCATACATTTCAGACTTTTTATGTTTAAGAATATGTTGTGGCAGGGGCGCCTGGGTGGCATAGTGGTTAAGCGTCCGACTTTCGCTTAGGTCGTGATCTCGCGGTTCGTGGGTTCGAGCCCGCGTCGGGCTCTGTGCTGACTACTTGCTCAGATCCTGGAGCCTGTTTCAGTCTGTGACTCCTTCTCTCTCTCTGACCCTCCCCTGCTCACGCTGTCTCTCTCTCTCTTTCCTAGAAATAAATAAAACATTTGAAAAAAAAAAAGAATATGTTGTGGCACCTGGATGACTGAGTCCGTTGAGCATCTGACTTCAGTTTAGGTCATGATCTTGCAGTTCATGGGTTCAAACCCCATGACAGGCTCTGTACAGGGTGCTCAGAGCCTAGAGCCTGCTTTAGATTCTGTGTCTCCCTCTCTGTCTCTGCTCCTCCCCCACTCATGCTCTGTGTCTCTCAAAAAAAAATGAATCAACATTTAAAAAAATATAATGTTTTATCTCCCCTGATGAAATTTAAGCATCTCAAGGGCATGGGTGAGTTCATCTTCTACATCTGTATCAGTTAGCATCTGGTGGGTCACAAACTGCCCCAAAGCTTACTGGCTTCAAATAACACTTCATATTTAGTTTAGTGTATTTTCAATTTTAGCTTTCTCCAACAGTCACCTGGAGGGCTTTGTTTTTTTCTCACAAAAAGGTCACTCAGCTCTACTCCCGAGGTATTTGATCCAGTAGTTCTAAGGTGGGTCTGAAAATCTGCACCTCCAACAGGTGCCTGGGTGATGCTGATGTGCTGGGCTGGAGAATATATGCTTTGAGAGACTCTGCATGTGTTCATGATCACATGGTTGGCATTTGGGGCTGGGTTTTCTTGGGCAATTCTTCTGTTCTCACCTGTGCTTCCCCCATGCACCCATGGTCACCCACTGGTCAGCCACACAGCTGTATCTGGGGGGTCGCTGACTGCCAGCTGAGGTGGCAGGCATGAGGAGGGCATATCTGTCTCCTAGATGCAAGAGGCAGGACTTTAGATTCCACCTCCTGATGTGCCAGTAGCCGCACCAGCCTCTCTGGATGGCAGTCACAGCAAGGATATCATAGCGTTTGCACAGCTCCAGCCATGAGACATGAAAACTGGTATCTCCTTCTGCTACTACTGGCTCATGTTGGAAATGAGGCTGCTGGTATTGACCAGGCCTCACAATATTCCATATCAGACCCATATTCTTAATACAGATACCTCATAAGGAAAAGCATATTCCTGCCTTTACAAAAGAGATTTTAGATGAAAGCTCTATGGATGATTGTCAAAAGGCTCTTCCTATGGGTCTTGCAGACCCAAGACTTGCATAATAAAGGGGGTTAAGAACACAATAGTTACAATTGAGCCTGGCCCTGAGACAAAGAGCCTATTTTGGGGTTAAGGTACAGATAAGAGCAGAACATAGTTACCACATATATCTTTGCTAATTGGTGAAGCATAGCAGTCCCTTCCTCAAGGCCTACATTCCACACACACCCTCCCTTACACTGGCAACTGGGATGAGGATAGATAAGAGTAGCTAAAACATAAACCCTGGTGCTAAGACTGACACATTTAGGGCCCCCATGATAGTTTCCACAAACAAACCAATTCAGAAACGTTCATCCTCTTGAGAGCCAGACAGAATGACTCCTAGTGTATCTATATACAATTTAACCTGTATGATATCCTGTTTTTCACTAAGAACATCCTGTTAATTCCCTGGTTGTAAATTCAGTATGACTGGGATACTTCTGCAGAATATCAAAAACTTGTTATCGCAAAAGGCCTCCCATTGTAGAAATTTCTTCCTCTGACTTCATGTTGTTGCTGAACCTTTAAATAAAGACACCAAAACCGGCAGAGCAGAGATGCCTGCCTGGTGATCAGAAAGAATCTTGGGGCTCTCTCACTCTCTCTCGCCGACACCGGCCATCCTTCAGGGACCCCTGGACCTGTCTGAGCCGGCCTCCGACACTGATGGGGGAAGGGCAATCACATGGCAAAAGGGTGTGGCTAGAGAGAAAGCACAGTGAGGTCACATTTGCTGTCTGCCAAACCACAGCTCAGTCTAATCCCTCACTGGATGAGTAAATGTTTCTCCTAGCAACTGGATTTAAACATTTTGCAAATGCTATTTGTTTCTTTGTGCACTGCAGCCTGGCAGAACCTGCTCCGGGGACTGCTGCTAAGTCCTGATTTCCTAGTTACTTGCTGTGTGATCTTGATCCTGAGCCTCAGGGTTTTCATGAATAAAATGGAGATTATAAATCTCACACCTGAGTTGTCATTTGAGAACTAGTGCAACTTAACCTCTCCACTGTCGGAGGCCAGCTCCGGCAGGTCCAGGGGTCCATAAAGGATGGACGGTGTTGGGGAGAGAGAGTGAGAGAGCCCGGAGATTCTTTCTGATCACTGGGCAGGCATCTCTGTCCTGTCAGTTTTGGTGTCCTTATTTTAAGGTTCAACAATAACATGACATCAGAAGACAGAATTTTTATAGGGGCTAATTATTTTTAATAAGATGCTTTGATCAGCGGAAGGTGTACAGAAACAGGCTTTACAGAAGTATTCTTGCAGAACCTCCCCATATTCTTGACGTCAGTTCCCCGGATTAAGGTACTAACAAACTTATCTTATTTTGCATGGGTAGGCCTCCAGACAATTTTTAATCACAAGAGGAAGAATGTATATTACGCTTGTTCCTAAGTTGTTTGAGCAAGTGTCGGAGGCCAGCTCTGGCAAGTCCAGGGGTCCNCACAGAGCCCGACGCGGGGCTCGAACCCACGGACCGCGAGATCATGACCTAAGCGAAAGTCGGACGCTTAACCGACTAAGCCACCCAGGCGCCCCAAGTTTAGCTCATTTCCAATACATAGAATAGCCTCTTTGAGGGCATTTACCTTTGTGTCTAGTGTTATGATTTCTTGAATAGCTAGGGCATGAAAGACATTTTTGGTTAGTTGATTTACATGTTGCGCTGTATGAACGTCTTGGACTAAACGCAACAGTAGAAACAATTGTACATGTAAAGGTCAATCTTTTATGAGTAAGAGTCATTAGTCTGTTCATAGCTCAAAGGAAAGTATGGAGGGAACAGGACCTTCTGGAGACACGATGTCTGTTCCCATAATCAAAAGAAGAAGTTCCCATAATAAGTTCCTTCACAGGGTGCAATCATCATACCAGGGCCGGAATAAGGGGACAAGTCACTCCCGATATTGATCAACAAGGTACCCTAGGGGTCAGTGCTCAAGCAGAAATAATTGAGTGGGGGTGGATATCGGTCATCATCTGATTGGCAAGAGACCGTGCAAACTTGCTTTAACCTCACCAGGAGTTTTCTCGACTAATGGGCTCAGAATGGCTCCCAACAAGCAACCCTTTTCCTTGATGTTGAATGTGCAAGCATCATGGGGGCCATAAATGTGTCAGTCTTTGCATCTGGGTTTATGTTTTAGCTACTCTTATCTATCCTCATCCCAGCTGCCAGTGTAAGGGAAGGTGTTTGTGGAATGTAGGCCTTGAAGGGACTGCTATCACCAATTAGCAAATATATATGTAGTAACTTATGTTCTGCCCTTATCTGTACCTTAACTATAAATTAGGCTCTGTCTTGGGCCAGGCTCAATTGTAACTCTTGTGTTCTTAACCCCCTTTATTATCTAAGTCTTGGATCTGCAAGGCTCATAGGAAGAGCCTTTTGACAATCATCCATAGAGCTTTCATCTAAAATCTCTTTTGTAAAGGCAGGAATATGCTTTTCCTTATGAGAATCTGTGTTCAGAATATTGGTCTGATATGGAATATTGTGAGGCCTGGTCAATACCAGCAGCCTCATTTCCAACATGAGCCTGTAGTAGCAGAAGGAGATACCAGTTTTTCATTTTTCATGGCAGGAGCTGTGCAAACGCTGCCATATCCTTGCTGTGACTGTCATCCAGCGAGGCCAGTGCAGCTCCCAGCACTCTACACCTCCGTTTCCTCATCTGAAACATGGGCACAAATCATTCCCATCTTACAGGGCTCTGGGGAGCATTTCAGTGGGATGGTGTGTGCAAAGTGCTTTGCTAAAGTAATCATGATTACTCCTACTTGGATCCCATCGCTTCACATGGCGTGTTAACACTCAGTAAGTGTTGGGTCCAACATAGCACCTGGCTATAGAAATTCCAGCTTCTGATCAATTTGTTGCCAAAAGAGATGCCTAAAGCATTCCAGGTGAAGAACTCCAGGTCCATGGATGCTGCCTAAGGAGCTCTTGGAAAATCTACTCCTGCAAGCAGCCTCCAGCAGTCCTGCCCAATGACCTCTGGGTGCCACTGTTCCTGTCTGCTGGATACCTCTGCTATTTGTCAATCATCCAGCAGCAGAGCCATGGCCAACAGCTGCAAAGCAAAAGTAGGTCACCTTGAGAGTTCAGATTTTAAAGACAGGCCAGGTGCAAGAGAAAGGGATGCAATGGGTGAAGCCAATCATCAGGGATGAGAGGTAGAGAGTGGGGAATGCAGAGAACTTTTGTCATGTTCTTAGACAGGGAAGGGGCAGGCAGGGAAGGAAGGAAGGTTGGGAGGAGAAGGGAGAAGAGGAAAGGAAGAGAGAAAGGAGGAAGGATGAAAAGGAAGAAGGAAGAAAAGGAGGAAGGGGAGGAAGGAGGGAGGAAGAAGAGATGGAAGAAGGGGGGGAGGGAGCCTGGGAGGCAGACGATGGATTTGCAGACTGTGGGGCAGACAGTTCTGGGTGGCCTCTGAGACCAGAGGCTGGAGATGCTAAGTGAGCAGCAGTCTTGTCTGCTGCCTACTGAATTGCCTGTGGAAGCCACAGCCACAGAGGAGGCCCCACTCTTTGCTATAAGCTTTCAGGGTGGTCCCTGGGGCTTCACTCCCTCTAGGTGACTCCCATTTAGTTAATGGGTCCCCTGCCGAGAAGCTCTGGACTGTGCAGTTAAAAATGACCCATGTAAAAAGTCACCATCAGAACCCCAAAGGCGTCTGGGCTGGAAAGGTGAGCTCAGGCTCCCCTTCTGGGCAAGACGGGAGCAAGCCACCTCCTCACCCTCCCTTTTCCAGGTAGATGGCAGGGTTATGCAGACTCCTGGCTTGCAGCCTGAATAATGCTCAATAGGGAGAGGACCCTTAGCACAAACCCAGGATCTGATTTCAGGTCAGGCCTGACAGCAGAACAGAAGAAATCCAAGGCATGTGCAATCTCCCACCAAGGGTGGCTTCTAGGCAAGTAGGTAGGGTTCCCTTACTGGGCATCAGTCCCTGTTGCAGGCTTTGGAGATGCTGTAGCCCTTAGTGCAGGGAGTTTACATTCCTCGGAGGGGACAGAGAGGCTACATNGTCTCTGGTGGTCTGTTTTTGGGGGTCTCTCGAACTCTGGGCGTTTCAATAAACCTATGAGTAACTAAAATAACTTTAGAGGGGCACCTGGGTGCCTCAGTCGGTTAAATGTCCAACTTCAGCTCAGGTCATGATCTCATGGTTTGTAGGTTCGAGCCTCGCGTCAGGCTCTGTGCTGATAGCTCTGAGCCTGGAGCCTGCTTTAGATTCTCTGTCTCCCTCTTTCTCTCTGCCCCTCCCCTGCTCGTGTTCTCTCTCTCTCTTTCAAAAAATAAACATTAAAATTTTTAAAAATAATAAAAATCAAATCACTTTAGAAACGGGAGAGAATAAATAGGATGGCATGCTAATGCTTGGCCTGGACTGGGAATCACGAAGAAAGGTGCCATTAGACAAAGGGACTAGGGAATGCCTTTCTAGGGAGAAGACCCTCCAGCCAAAGCCTGAATGTTGCTGTAACCGAAACTCCAGATGTTCAGTGCTTGGCGTATGTCAAATTGAACACGACCTGTGGAAGAGTTGAAAGTAAAGAACTTTTCGTCACTTGTTATGAATAAGGAGATGTGAATGTGCCACGGTTTAACCATATTCCCAGTGCAGGACATTTAGGTTGTTTCCTGTTTCTGGCTATTACAAATATAGCTACAGTCCACATCTGTGTACAGACATTTGAACCTAAGTTTTCCCTTCTCTGGGATAAATGTTCCAAGATTTCTGTTGCTGGGTCGTAATGGTAAATACAGGTTGAGTTTTGTAAGAAACTGCCAGATTGTTCCCCAGAGTTGCTGTGTCACTTTCCGTTCCCACCAGCACTGGAGGAGTGCTCCAGTGTCTCTGCACCAGAGCCAGCATTTGCTGTCTGTAACATTTTAAAATTTTGCATTTAGTTTCTTCTTTCATTGTGGTCATTGCCATTTCCCCCCTGCTTCTTTGCTGATCGAAAGGTGCATATCTCATTTTTGTTCTTATGGAAATTATCTTTATGTTTTTTAGTGAACTTAAATTTTTGTTTAATTTCATATAGAGCATGTGAGGGAGGGAGGGGTAGAGAGTGGGGAGGAGAGAGAGAGAATGAGAATCTTAAGCAGGCTCCATGTAGGGCTTGATCCTACAACCCTGGGATCATGACTGGAGCTGAAATCGAGAGCCAGACGTTTAAGGACTGAGCCACCCAGGCTCCCCTTAAATAACTTTAAAAATTTCAGAACAATCTCAAATCTACATAAAAGTTACAAAGAAAATACAGAGACTTCCATGTGCCCTGTATCTCTATTCCCCTGTTATTTATATCTTATACCAGTATCACATTTCCTACAATTAACTGATGTTGATAACACTTTTATTAATGAAGTCCATGATCAGGTTCCTTACTTTTTACCTAATGCCCTTTTTCTGCTCCAGGATCCCATCTTGCCTAGCACACCTCACTTAGATAACACACCTCCTTAGTCACCTCCTTTCTGTGACAGTTTCTCAGACTTCTCTTGTTTTTGATGACTTGTTAACAGTTTTGAGAAATACTGGTCAGGTATTTTATAGAAGGTCTCTCTGTTGGGATGGGCCTCATGGTTTTCTTGTGCTGGAGTCCTGGACTTGGGGGGAGGAAGATCACACAGGTGTAAGTGCCGTTTTCATCACCGTCATCAAGGTACATCAAGGGGTTCATTCAGTCAACCTGACTTTATCATACCTGTTGATGTTTGGCCAGTCTCTCCACTGTAAAGTTACTCTTGGAAGTAAGTCCCCATGCACAGTCCACATCTATGGTTGGGGTGTTATGTTCCATCTCCTGGAGGGCAGAATATCCAAGTAAATGATTTGTTATCCTCTATGGGAGATTCATCTCTTTTCCCCACATTTACATATTTATTATTTATTTATTTAAATGTTTACTTGTTTATGCAGAAGAGGCTGAGCATGAGCAGATGAAGGTCAGAGAGAGAGGGAACCACAGAATCTGAAGCAGGCTCCAAGCTCTGTGCTGTCAGCTTAGAGCCTGACGTGGGGCTCAAGCTCACAAACCATGAGATCATGACCTGAGCTAAAATCAGATGCCTAACTGACTGAGCCACCTGGCCACCCCTTACATATTTATTTATATTAATGTGGACTCATGGATTTATATCTTATACTTTGGGTGATAATTCAGTACTAGTTCTTGCTTAAATTGTTATGCTTTGGCTATGGGGAGCTCATTCAGTTGATCCCTGAACTTCTGACACTGTGCCCCCTCCACACCATTATTGTGAGCTCTTGAGCACTTCCTTACTTTCTGGCCCAATAAAATGCTCCAGGCTCATTTTGTCTATTTCCTGCCCCAGCCCTACAGTCAGTCATTTCCCCAATGCCCAGCCCTACAGTCAGTCATTTCTCCAATGGTCTGTATCTTCTTTTACTGGAGAATGGTATTAGAAACCAAGATCTGTACACTAGGTGTGCTCATTGTTAGTATGTGCCCTTGTTTCTAGGCTGGAAAATACGTATCTGTATACTAACCTGTGTCTGTATGCCTCTATAAATGTTTCTGTGTGTCCTCATCTGTTTTTGACATTTGATATTAAGGTAAACATGAGTTCCTATTGATGGCTCCACCTCCAGTCCACTACCACATGGTTCATTCTAGCTTCCTCTCCTTCCCACACAGTTTTTTGCATCTTTTATTGAGCTATGTAATCCACATACCATAAAATTTACCTGTTTAAAGTACAAATTCAGCATTTTTTAAATGTCTATTTTTGAGAGAGAGAGAGAGACAGAGCACGAATGAGGGAGTGCGTGGGGGTGGGCAGAGAGAGAGGGAGACACAGAATCTGAAGCAGGGTCCAGGTTCTGAGCTGTCAGCACAGAGCCTGACACAGGGCTTGAACTCTTGAGCTGTGAGGTGATGACCTGAGCCAAAGTTGGATGCTTAACTGACTGAGCAAACCAGGCACCCCTGCTTGTGCTCATTTTTAAGAAGCATGTTTATTATGCATTTTTTAGCAAAATGTAAAGTTACTTATTATTTTCATATTCCTTCCAAACATGACAATAGCTTTTATGTGCTTTAATGATCCACTGAACTTCCCATCTTGACATCCTTGATTTTTAGTTTGACTTTCACATGAACATGTAGTTTTTCAAAGGAAATCAGTAGTTAATTAAATTTACCAAAGTATTTTTAACAGTGTTGGCTCGTCACTATGTTTTAACATGTCTTCCCTTCCTTGCTGAAACAGATCTCCTAATAACTCTTTCAGTGAGGGTTTGGAAGCGGTAAACTCTTAGTCTTCATATACCTCAGCATGGTTGTTTTGGGGTTTTGTTTTTCGTTTTTTGTTTTTTGGTGTTTTTTTTTTCTTTTTGCCCTTCAACCTGAATGAGGGTTTAGTTGGATATAAAATCTGAGGTTCACAGTTGCTTGGCCTCAGGATTGGAAGGTATTACTCTTTGATTCTGTTCTTGCTAGGGATGCCAGCTGTCTGCCTGTCATTCCTTTGTAAGTTATTCTTACTGTGATTTCCTGCTTTCTCCTGTTGCAGCTCCTCTGAAGCATCCATTGATACCTCTCCATCCATTCTTTGGGTTCTTTGTATTGCATGTTTTTATTGCTTGTGTCTGGGTCTCTGTGTGTGTTGTCTTTGGTTCATTGCCTCCATATTGTCTTTTAATTCACTGTTCCTCTCTGAACAGTGTCTAGTCTAGAATTTATCCCATTTATTGAGAGTTGTCTTCATTCTATGTTTTAATGGCTATGTCTTTTATGGCCCCTATCTCTAAACGTTCATTACCAATTATTCTCATTTAATTCATACCTGTTTTATTTCATAGCATGTTGGTTTTTTGTAGATATTAGTCCTTTATTGAGGACATTTTGATGCCCTCAACATATTCATTTTAATTATGTGTCAGACAATTTTATATCATTCATTTCATCTGGAGTGAATTCATATTCTTGATTGAGAAGCCTGTAGACTGTCTTTATTTAGCATGAGAATTCTTCACAGATGGTGCGATTTTATTTCAGATTCAATTTGATAAGACATCATTGAGTAAGAAAAACCTTCATTCTCTTTCTTGAATAGCTTCTCCCTGCCTAGTGATTTGGACTCCTCCACCCTAGCCCCATTTGGGACCAGGACTTAAGAGTAGAACTGGAAGGCCCTTGCCCACCGTAACACTGAGAAAAACCTATCTCATTTCCTAGACTTGAGCCTGTGTTTGTCCTTCCTTCCTAGACCCATGGATCGCTACAAGCCCCAGCCCAGTGGTGTGCTGGAGAGAGCTCCTCCTGCCCAGCTCACGAAAACCAATGATTGAATATTAAGGAATTTTGTGAGCTCCTTGTCAAACGATTATTAAAAAGTCAAATTCTACGGACTCGCCAATGAATAAATTACGTTGACAGGCAAAGGCAATAAATGCCCAAAACTGACTATTTTCTAATTACCGTGCTATATGTTGCTCTTACGATGCCATGAGGTCACTCACTGCTTTTGTATCTGTGTGGTGGAGGTACCATAGAATGATGTGCTCGCTACATCTCTTCCCATGTCGGGATCAGTGACTTCACACTGATTCAAAATACATCAAAGATACGCTACGAATAGGGAACCCTATGAAATGTTAACCGTTTTTTTAGTACCAGCAATATTTCCTAATGGTAGTTTATTCAGAAGAAGTGAGAAAATGATTTTGTAGATAAGTGTGTCTCATTCTGTTAATAGATAATTACCAACACATTCACTTCTGATTACTTTTTCTTTAAAAGAGAAAAACACATGACAATGAGAAAGAATGAAATCTGGCCATATGTAGCAACATGGATAGAACTTGAGAGTATTATGCTGAGCGAAACAAGTCAGGCAGAGAAGGACAGCTACCATATGTTTGCACGTATACGAGGATTAGGAGGAACTTAACAGAGGACCATGGGGGAGAAGAAGGGGAAAAATAGTGGGGGAGAGGGAGGGAGGCAAACCATGAGAGACTCTTGAATGCCAAGAACAAACTGAGGGCAGATGGGGGAGGGGGAGGGTAGTGATGGGCATGGAGAAAGGCACTTGTGGGGATGAGCACTGGATGTTATATGGAAACCAACTTAACAATAAACTATTTAAAAATTTTAAAAATTTTTTTAAAAATTAAAAAAAATTAAATTAAATTAAAAAAAAAGAGAAAAGCACATTACAAAATAAGTGCCTTATACTATGGAAAACAATAAAATCCTTCATGACCATAAGTGTTATGGTTTTGAATGTTTTTTTATGTGCTAAGTACATTTGAATTGCTTTGGCTCGGAAAGATGGGGTCACTTGGCCCCAATCACACAGCTCAGCAGTCTGGAAGGAAGGATTGAGATGCAAGCGGTCTGACTGCCCAGCCCATGCTCCTTAACACTCACCTTTCTTTCTTAGAAAACGAGCTTTTCACGGCTGACAGGTTTGAAGCAGCTCAGCCTGTGTCAATACGATACAATTCAACACCTGTGACCACGTTTAGTGGCTAACAACCCAGTGTTAGCTGGAAACCATAGGTCTTGATCTCAGCTTTGCAGAGCCCTTCTCTTGACTGTACCAGGTCCAGGGTGACAACGCTTATCCAGATTGTTCCAGGCAGAGAATTTTCCACAAAGGAGACTGGAAAACTGAAGTGAACCATAATGGGCCGCAGGACACAGCTCTGCCACAACAGTAAATGCTTCCTGGGACGGTGCTCACTGCTTGTTCATAGTTCCCACCCCCAGGAGTAGGAAAACCAGGGTGTTCTCAAGCCAAGCAGTGCCACCCAACACTTCCCTTCTGCTGGAGGCAGGCTCCGGCCGGTCCAGGAGTCCCTGAAGGATGGGCGGTGTCGGCGAGAGAGAGAGTGAGAGAGCCCCGAGATTCTTTCTGATCACCAGGCAGGCATCTCTGTCCTGTCGGTTTGGGTGTCTTTATTTAAAGGTTCAACAACAATATGAGGTCAGAAGAAAGGAATTTCTTACAATGAGAGGCCTTTTGTGATATCAATTGCAGAATTATCCCAGTCATAGTGAATTTACGACAAAGGAAATAACAGGATGCTCTTAGTGAAAAACAGGATAACATATAGGTTAAATTGTATATAGATAAGCTAGGAGTCATTCTGTCTGGCTCTCAAGAGGATGAATGTTTCTGAATTGGTTTGTTTGTGGAAACTACCAAGGGGGCTCTATTTGTATCAGTCTTTGCATCTGGGTTTATGTTTTAATTACTCTTATCTATCCTCATCCCAGCTGCCAGTGTAAGGGAGGGTGTGTGTGGAATATAGGCCTTGAGGAAGGGACTGCCATACATCAGCAGTTAGTAAGTAACTATAAATTAGGTTCTTCTGACATGGGGCCAGACTCCATTGTAACTCTTGTTTTCTTAGTCCCCTTTATTATCTAAGTCTTGGATCTGCAAGACCCATAGAAAGAGCCTTTTGACAATGATCCATAGAGTTTTATCTAAAATCTCTTTTGTAAAGGCAGGAATATGCTTTTCCTTATGAGGTATCTGTGTTCAGAATATGGGTCTGCTATGGAATATTGTGAGGCCTGGTCAATACCAATAGGCTTATTTCCAACATGAGCCAGTAGTAGCAGGAGATACCAGTTTTCATTTCTCATGGGAGGAGCTGTGCAAACATTGCCATTTCCTTGCTGTGACTGTCATCCAGAGAGGCCGGTGCTGCAGGGGACCCACCTCTGCAAGCCAGGGTTGGCCCAGAGAGTGATGGTTGGCATCAGCGAAAGAAGACACGGAGCCACCCTCTTCAGGTGGACTGCTCAAATTTATTTTTCAGCTTAGGGTTTTTATATAGCAAATTCAAACAATCATGCTTAACCAATTTACATTTTTTGAGTACAGTCATAGGACTTAACATTTCTAAGTTTTCTTGGCAACAGTGATTTCACGGTACATGATTTCCACTTCAACCAATAAAATTTAACCAGGTAGTCATAACAAAGTTTTATATATTGTTTACTACGTATGGCAGGGTATATAAGGATAAATGAAGTATATTGCAGAATACCTGAGATCACATTGCCCTTTAATTGTTTAAATTCAGTGGGCATGCAAAAACAGGATATGCTTGTACCCGCAGTTGTAGGTAACCGACTCTCACAACCCCTTACTAAGAAAGAACAATGTCAACACTTATCATAGATGATGTATGGAAATGTTTTACGTGGATCAACTAGAATTTGGTCTCTGCATTTACCAATCTCATTTTTTGACCAGAAGAATCCATAAGTTGCCTTACTGGCTTCAGGTCAGCAGGCAAATATTTCTCTAACACTTTTTTGAGATAGCCCTCCAAAACTAGTAAGCCTTGTTTTTGTCTCTGCTTATGGCATAATATGTATTCTTACTGGCAATTAGACTCATACAAGGAAAATGAATTCTAGGTCTCTTTTTTTTTAATGTTTTTTTATTTATTCTTAGGAGAGAGAGAGAGACAGCGTGAGCAGGGGAGGGTCAGAGAGAGAGGGAGTCACAGGCTGAAACAGGCTCCAGGCTCTGAGCTGGCAGTCAGCACAGAGCCCGACGCGGGGCTCGAACCCACGAACTGCGAGATCATGACCTAAGCGAAAGTCGGACGCTTAACCGACTAAGCCACCCAGGCGCCCCGAATTCTAGGTCTCTTATAGACCCTATGCATACTGGACTGTCTCCAATTTTGCTAATTGCTACAATATTCATTAGACAACATCTGATTGAGGGGGCGGACATGATATTTAGGTACATTCCATTTTGGAGGAAGGGAGGAACTTTGGGCGATTCTGGTTTCATATTAAGCCTAGAATAGACTGACAGCAGAAGTGAGAGTAAAAAGTACAGACAAAGTAGAGAAGAATTCTTCTGGGGGTTCTTCTGAGTGCATTGCAGTCCCTTCCCTGGGCCTTGCCATCAGGGATGATCTGCGCAGTCCTTTCACACAGGTGTTTCCTTGGGCCTTGCCATCAGGGATGACCTGTGCAGTTTCGGTCTCCGGCACGGTGCGGCTCCTGGCACCCTTCCAATGCATCTTTTTCTTTGGGAGTGCAAATAGGGGGCTGCTAAAAGGAGAAGGTTATTTAAGGAGACGTAAATTGGGTTTTCAAGTCTCCAGTGAGCTTGTGGATGGATTGGGGAGATACCTAAGTGCATTCATCTTTTACAATAAATCAATGTATCTCTAGAACTCAGTCCTGTTTCCCCTGATGTTAGAGAACAGCGGAGAAAGGTCTATAGTAAACTTTATGGAACCGAGCAAAGAGAAAGTTTGATACTATCTTGTGATTTTCAGCATCACATGGATATCAGGTCCTGATAGAGAGTTACAAGGCAAACCGTAGTTTTCAGACTGAATAATAACACAAGGACCATTTCCCTTAGGACTACAAAAGATATCAAGTTACATATATCTGTGGAAATTATATACACATGATATTGTAATATTAAAATATAATACATGTATGGGGCGCCTGAGTGGCTCAGTCAGTTAAGTATCCAACATCAGCTCAGGTCATGATCTCACATTAAGTGGGTTTGAGCTCCGCATTGGACTCTGTGCTCACAGCTCAGAGCCTGGAGCATGTTTTGGATTCTGTGTCTCCCTCGCTCTCTACCCCTCCCCCACTCATGCTCTGTTTCTCTCTGTCTCAATAGTAAATGAAAAACAAAAAAAATAAAAATAAAGTATAATACATGTAATATTGTCTGTCTTCTCGCCTGAAATTTGTGAGACAAGGTAGCAAAATCATCATTTATAGTTACTTGAACTCTTAATGCTTATTCACCAAGTAGTGCCTAAAGCAGCTTTGCCCAGTCATGAAATGAAGTAGTGATATTGTATTGAGCGGGGTGGGGTGGGGGAGAGAAGGAAGATTTAGGAGTAAATTATCAAGGCAAGTTCTAGTAAAAGCTTTCACATAACCTAGTAGTTTAGGTTCCACATGCAAGAGATAGTACTTTGCTGGAGGCCACTCCAGCTGGTCCAGGGGTCCCCGAAGGATGGACGGTGTCGGTGAGAGAGAGAGACAGTGAGCGAGCCACGAGAATCTTTCTGATCACCACGCAGGCATCTCTGTCCTGTCGGTTTGGGTGTCTTTATTTATAGGTCAAATGATAACATGAGATCAGAAAAAGGAATTCTTACAGTGGAAAACTCTTTGTGATATGATGCTTTGGAAAGTGTACAAAAACGGGTATTACAGAAGTATACTTGCAGAATTACCCCAATCATAGTGAGGTTGAGTAAATCTTACAACTAAGGAAATAACAGGATGTTCTTAGTGAAAAACAGGATAACATACATATTTGTTCTAAGTTAATAACGCAAAGATTAGGGCATAGGTTAAGATGTATATAGATAGGCTAGGAGTCATTCTGTCTGGTTCACAAAAGGACGAATGTTTTTGAGCTGGTTAATAAGTTGTGGAAAGTTTTTTGATTTGATGCTGAATGTGTAAACACCATGGAGGTCCTAAATGTGTCAGCCTTTTTTTGGGGGGGGGTTATGTTTTAGCTACTCTTATCTATCCTCATCCCAGCTGCCAGTGTAAGGGAGGGTGTTTGTGGAAAGTAGGCCTTAGGGAAGGGGCTGCTATACATTACCAGTTAGAAAAGGTATGAGTATTAACTTAAGTTCTGCCCTTATCTGTTCCTTAACTCTAAATTAGGCTCTTTGGGGCCAGGCTCAATTGTAATTCTTGTGTTCTTAACCCCCTTTATTATCTAAGTCTTGGATCTACAAGGCCCATAGGAAGAGCCTTTTGACAAACATCTACAGTGATTTCATCTAAAATCTCTTTTGAAGAGGCAGGAATATGCTTTTCCTTATGAGGAATCTGTGTGAGAAATATTGTTCTCATTTGGAATATTGTGAGGCATGGTCAATACCAGAAGTTTCATTTCCAACATGAGCCAGTAGTAGCAGAAGGAGATACCAGCTTTGCTTCTCATTTGTTTCTCACTGCCATTTCCTCGAAGTGACTGTCATCCAGCAAGGCCGTTGCAGCTCCCAGTAATACTTGACAGGTAATATTTTTTTATAACCTCATGAAAAACTGTCTTATGTCATTGGAGAGTACTTTGTATATATATATATACATACAGATATATGTGTGTGTGTATATATATGTATATATATACATATATACAGATATATGTGTATATACATACATACAGATATATGTGTGTATATATATACACATACAGATTGGATGTTTCCTTTAAATTATTTTTAAACGTTTATTTTTTTAAATCGTTTATTGTCAAGTTGGTTTCCATATAACACCCAGTGCTCATCCCCACAAATGCCCTCCTCCATGCCCATCACCTCCCTTCCCCTCTCCCCCACCCCCATCAGACCTCAGTTTGTTCTCAGCATTCAAGAGCCTCTCATGGTTTGCCTCCCTCCCTCTCCTCCACTATTTTCCCCCTTCTTCTCCCCCCAATGTTTATTTATTTTTGAGAGAGACAGAGACCAGTCAGAGAAGGGCAGACAGAGAGGGAGACATAGAATCTGAGGCAGGCTGCAGGTTCAGGGTTGTCAGCACAGAGCCCAACGCAAGGCTCAAAACCACAAACTGTGAGTTCATGACCTGAGCTGAAGTCAGATGCTTAACAGACTGAGCCAACCAGGTGTCTTGAGGATGTTTCCTTTAGGTGAATCCTAAAGGACCCATGTAGATTAAAAAAAAAAAAAAAGCTATGTAAAAAGAGTTGATTGAACACAGATAATCACAAGTTACCTTTCATTATTGTGTTCTGATACTTGTCTGTAAAAAGTGATGTGGGGGGATGACTGGGTGACTTAATTGGTTAAGCATCCAACTGTGGCTCAGATCATGGCCATCAGGCCATAATCTCATGGTTCGGGGGTTGGAGCCCTGCGTTGGGCTCTGTGCTAATGGCTCGGAGCCTTGAACCTGCTTTGGATTCTGTGTCTCCCTATGTCTCTCCCCTTCCCCCACTCACATTCTCTGTCTGTCTCTCTCAACAGTAAATTAACATTAAAATTTTATAAAAATAAAAAGTAATTTTAGGGGCTTCTGGGTGGCTCAATTAAGTGTCCAACTTCTGATTTGGGCTCTGGTTATGATCTCATAGTTCACAAGAGCGAGCCCTGCATCAGTGTGAAGCCTGCTGGGGATTCTCTCCTCTCTCTACCTCTCCCCTGCTCGTGTGTCCACTCTCAAATAAACCTTACAAATTATTGAAACTAGACCTATACTCAGTTACTGGATCTTAGAAGGGGTCCTTGCAAGTGAAAGAGGCATCCTCAACTTTGTGTGAAGTTTGCCTACAGACCCACAGCCCTCCATGTTGTTAGCAGAAGGACAGCAGGTGCTGGAAGCAAGTATAGGACCATTCATCCCACGCCCTCTGCCGGGTTGGCCCATGGTTTTGCCTGAATGCAGAGATTCTACATGGTGTATGTAGATGCCTGGGAAGAGGGCCTGCTGCTTGCTTACCATAGGCAGCAAGTCTCCCCATGTAGTTTATGTCCAGCTTTTTAAACCCAGTTGGATGTGCCTCACCCCTAGTCTTAGCTCGAGTCTGATACGAAGCTGCTTCAGTATGCTCCTCTATCAAGGCCATCCCTCAACCTTGGAGGTGTTTGCTGTGTTACCCCCACTATATAGATGAGCACAGAGGTTCAGCAGAATCAAAGGAGCCTATGAGCCCACAGTGAGGTCTGGCTCTAGTGAGACAAACCTGCTGACAGCTTCCCATCCAACACCTTATGGCCTCGAGTTTATAATTGAAAGTGGGTGGGCAGAGTGCACACATCAGTACATGAATCCCCACACCAGAGGATAGCACCTGCTATGGGTTGGACACACTACTGCCTTCTGTAAGTGTCAGGTGCAAACATTGTTTTGCATTAGCTGGATCACAGGCTGGCAGGATCCGGATTCTAACCCAAGTCTGACTGGCACACCTCTGAGTATGTGCCACCAAAGCACCGTGGCTGTTAAAACTCACAGAATTGGGGGCGCCTGGGTGGCTTAGTCGGTTGAGCGTCCGACTTTCGCTTGGGTCATGATCTCGCGGTTCGTGGGTTCGAGCCCCGCGTCGGGCTCTGTGCTGACTGCCAGCTCAGAGCCTGGAGCCTGCTTCAGAGTCTGTGTCTCCCTCTCTCTCTGACCCTCCCCTGCTCACGCTGTCTCTCTCTCTCCTAGAAATAAATAAAAAATATTAAAAAAAAACTCACAGAATTGGCTGGGGTCTGGTGGCCAAGTCCCAACATCCAGGCCACTGGCCTCCTGAACCACTGTTGCTGGACATCTGCTCAGTCTCCTGGTGGATCTTTCTGCTTCCCCTGAGGCCCCCTTGGTCTTTTCCATGGCGGCAGCTTGGAGACTTCCTTGAAGTAGAGAGTTAATATGACTCCCAGCTAAATTGTCAAATGGCAGCCAGTTGTGCTGCAAATGAAACCTGATGTAGCTAGAGGACCCATGGATTCTACACCTCTTCCTACCTGTCCAGTGTCTGCTTCTTTCCACTTCCTTTGTCCAACCATGCTGTTCTTCCTGTAGCTCTACAAACGCATGCACGTTCCTGCCTCCAGGCAGTTTCGCCCATTGTACCCCCTGCCTTGCCTGTATTTACGCCAGATCTCCTGACTGATAGGCATTCAGATGGCAGCTCCTCAAAGAAACTCCTGAAGTCCTCTTGGTAAAGTCTACAAAATCGTGATTAGAGGGCTCAATGCTACCAGAAATGACTGTCTGTTGGCTTAGCTGCCAGCTTCCTTCCCACTCAATGGTAAGTGTCAATGAGGGAAGGGGTTTTTAATGCCTGTTGCTCTGACACTTACTAGGTGCTCAACTAACAGTTTTTCCATATACATGCCTCTTTCATGGCTCTGATGATAAACCTTGATGCTATTTTGACTTCTCTCTCTCTCATTCCACTTCAAATTCTCCTGCAGAAATCCTGTTAGCTATTCCTTCTAAAAGGATTGGGAATTCAATTCTTGCCACCGTGGTCCAAGCCACAACTTTGTCTGAATTACTCAGTAGCCTAACTGGGCTCCTTCTGCTTTCTCTCTGCACTCTAGTCTCCAGCGAGCCCTGACCATGCTTGGGACGGGGTCGTCCTCTGCTAGGGTCTGTCCTGTGCATCACAGGACCTGGGGCAGCATCCCCAGCCTCACAGAAGCTAGTAGCATCTCTGGGCATTGTCTGATGTTTCCTGGGTGGGTGCTATCGCCCTTGGCTGAACAGTCCTCCCACCAGAGAGCCTATCAGAGCATCTGTTCAAGACTTTCCTGAGAATTACAGTAGCATTCTGAGCCTGTATCTTTTCACTCTCATTCATGCCTGTTTGCCCCTTGATGGTTCACAAACTCTACCAGGTATCCCCTGGAATCTCCTCCTCTGACTGTCCCTGAGTCCAGAGCTCACCATTCCCCTCCAGCCTTCTGCTGTTTCCTCTCTGGAGAGGCTTTCCTTGAAGGTTTCATCTCCACTGGCTCCCCTTGTTCCATGGTGTGAAACCTGTGATAGTGGACTGTGACCAGTACCTGATGACCCACATGCTCAAGGCCAGCCTCCTAGTCTTCCACCCCTCCCAAACTCAGGCTTTGGGAGCCTGGCTTTTGCTCTGATGTTTGTAAAGCTGCACTATCCCTGGCATGTTAACAAACAGTACCTGCCACCATCCTCGTCTGTCTGATCTCCACTCCATCTTCCCATGACTGACCCTTCCCTTCCCAGGGAAGACCAAATCAGTCTTTTTAAAAAAAATTTTTTTTAATGCTTTATTTATTTCTGAGAGAGATAGAGAAAGCATGAACAGCGGAGGGTCAGAGACACAGGGAGACACAGAATCGGAAGCAGGCTCCAGGCTCTGAGCTAGCTGTCAGCACAGAGCCCAACGCGGGGCTTGAACCCACGAACTGTGAGATCATGACCTGAGCTGAAGTTGGACACTTAAGCGACTGAGCCACCCAAGCGCTCCCAAATAAATCTGTTAAAATCTCTCTTCTCTTGTTTCTCATGTAAGTTATGATGCAACTTTGTGTAGTACTTAATTCTATCTCACCATGTTCATCAGCATGTGTTTGGACCTCCTGTAGCAACTCCCTCTCATCTCTGTGGCTTGGCCTATGAGAACCTAGCCCTTGATCCACATGGGAAGGCTTAGCTGTCCTCCATGTGGTGGCTCGGGATCCAGTCTGGTGCCACCAGTCAGTACCTAACTTCCAAGAAGAGTGTGGTTGTGCCTAACTCCTGAGTGTTTCAGCCTGGAGAGGACCCCCCTCACTGTCGCTGAGGACTTACAGGCTGGACCCAGTATCCCTGTCCCAGCCCCCTGAATCTGGAAGGGCTGGGGATATCTGAGAGTGAGGTAGTCCTGGAGATCTGGCATCTATATAAGACACTGAAATAGTCCCCACCTGGGGAGCTGAACCCTCTGGGACTGTGCATCATGTTTGCCCTCCTCCTTTCTGGATCCTGTGTGCCTCGTAGTGCTGGACCCACAGGGGGCTGGAAAATAATGCTTTCCTGGAGAAAGCCCCTCCCACTTTGGGAGGTGGTTCTGTACCCCGACTCTGCCATTGACTTTGTCAACTTAGATGGGTATCTTCACCATTTGTACCTTAGTTTTCTGTGGGATGTGGGTGGTAGCACCCAGCCTGCAGACTTGTTAAGAGACTCAGATGGGAAATCCACATGAATACTTAGCAGAGAGCTAGTGCACAGTGGAGCATGATAACCCATCCCCAACATTCAGGCCTTCAAAATGGCTCATCGCATGTAGAATACACTGAAATCTGATGTGAATGCTTTCGTCTGACAAAGTATAGGTCTTACTCAGCCATGACCGCTGACCCCTGAGATTAGTATCTGATCATCTCAGAGGTGGGGACTGAAGTATGAGAACTCCACGTCCCCCACCCTGGTAGTCTTGCTAGTACACAGCCCCAGTCACCTGTGGAGAGCATGGGACACACGTGCCACACAGAAATCTCATTCCTCCGACGTGCTCTTTGCCCGTGGGCAAGTCTCTTCTCTGTAAAATGGAAGAAGTGACCATCCTTAGTTCACAAGCTGCTGTGAGCATTGTCTCTGGAGAGAGCTTGGCACTATGTCCAACACCTATTATGTTCTCGCGTGTTGGTTTTCTTCTTTGCTTGGGCCTAATGCTATTCTGGAAAGAAGCAGTGCCCCAGAGGGCCTTCTGGTGTCCCTGATTCTGCATGGAGAATTGGGAGCCCCTGTTGGTGACTGGGGGAGAGAGCTTGAATGCAGAACAGGGAACAGCCTGGGAAGGATGCGCGGGCCACTAGCTCTGCTTCTAACAGCAGGTGGCTCCACTAGTAGTAAAAATTTTCCACCAGAACCTGAACATGTTGCTTTCCGGAGTCAGTTTCCTGTCTGTCAACTGGAGGGGTATGGATTGATGATGAATAGAAAGCATTTGGCACCATGAGCCGTTCAGTAGATGGAACCTACGGTTTTGTATTCTTATCATTTTTATTCTTGTCATTATTTCCTGTTTGTAGTATGAGAACTGAAGATGTGCCCACCATCAAAGGACTGGGCTGGGGGAACCTCTAGAAACCCGTCCCAGCAGGAACAGGAACAGAAAACGATGATGGGATGGCCCTGTCCATAGAGTGCAAGGTACCTCTGTAGGAGGGCAGGAGGAGGATCTTGCAATATTGATGGTGATCAGAATCCCTGTGTAGTTTCAGGAGGCTGAACAAAGAGCTGCCTTTTCCTACTACCAGGACAGGAAGCTAGTTGGGCAGATTTCCTACCCAGCGGTGTCCTCTAGTAAGGTACCCACCAGCAATGCGTGGCTTTCAGGCACTTGAAATGCGGCTGCTGGGACCGAGGAAAGATTAGAATTTTACTTAATCTAGAATTAATGTTAAAACCTGATACTCAGCCTAGTTATTGGAAGGCTTTTATATGTCTGGGACAAAATGGGCATGTGAATCATTTTCAACAGAAAATCTTAGGAAGAAGAAAACCTTTCCAACAAAAGTTTAGCATCTGGATTCAAAGATGCGGTGAGTCTAAAATACCAAATTTCAAAGAAACAGTACCCTTCCCAAAAAAGGGGTGGGGAATGTAAGAGTCTTAATTTCTTTTTTTTAAATAGTTTATTGTCAAGTTGGTTTCCATACAACACCCAGTGCTCATCCTCACAAGTGCCCTCCTTCATGCCCATCATTCCCCCTCCCCCACACACCCATCAGTCCTCAGTTTGTTCTCAGTAAGAATCTTAATCTTATAGTGAGTTAAAATAACACTTTAGGTGGATTGGGTTAAAGATATTAAATTTTCACTTGGTTATTTTTGCTTTGATTTTATTTTTTAAATAATTTATTGTCAAGTTGGTTTCCATATAACACCCAGTGCTGATCCCCACAAGTGCCCTCCCAATGCCCATCACCTCCCTTCCCACTCCTCCACCCACAATAAAAATTGCACCAGCATTCTTCTCAAAACTAGAACAAACTATCCTAGTATTTGTATGGAAGCACTAAGGACTCTGAATAGCCAAAGTCATATTGAAGAAGAAAACCAAAACGGGAGGCATCACCATCTCAGACTTTAGCCTCTACTACAAAGCTGTCATCATCAAGACAGTACGGTATTGGCACAAAAACAGACACATAGATTAATGGAATAGAATAGAGAACTCAGAATTGGACCCACAAATGTACAGCCAACTAATCTTTGACAAAGCAGGAAAGAGTATCCAGTGGAAAAATGACAGCCTCTTTAACAGATGGTGCTGGGAGATCTGGACAGCAACATGCAGAAGAATGAAACTAGATCATTTTCTCACACCGTACACAAAAAGAAACTCAAAATGGTTAAAGGACCTGAATGGGAGACAGGAAACCATCAAAACCCTAGAGGAGAAAGCAGGAAACAACCTCCTTGGCCTCAACCGCAGCGATTTCTTACTTGACACATCCCCAAAAGCAAGGGAATCCAGAGCAAAAAATTAACTATTGGGACCTCATCAAGATTAAAAGCTTCTGCACAGCAAAGGAAACAATCCATAAAACTAATAGGCAACCGATGAAATGGGAAAAGATAGTTGCAAATGACAAATCAAATTCCATAAGGATCTCAGCAAACTGCACACCTGAAAAACAAACAATCCAGTGAAGAAATGGGCAGAATATATGAACAGACACTTATCCAAAGAGGACATTCAGATGGCGAACAGACACATGAAGCAATGCTCAGCATCCCTCCTCATCAGGGAAATACAGATCAAAACCACTGTGGTCAGAGTGGATAAAATGAGCAAATCAGAGAACCCTAGATGCTGGTGAGGATGAGGAGAAACAGGCACCCTCCTACACTGTTGGTGGGAATGTGAACTGGTACAGCCCCTCTGGAAAACAGTGTGGAGGTTCCTTAAAAAATTAACAGTAGAACTCCCCTATGACCCAGCAATAGCACTGCTAGGAATTTACCCAAGCGATACAGGAGTGCTGNAAATGACTGTCTGTTGGCTTAGCTGCCAGCTTCCTTCCCACTCAATGGTAAGTGTCAATGAGGGAAGGGGTTTTTAATGCCTGTTGCTCTGACACTTACTAGGTGCTCAACTAACAGTTTTTCCATATACATGCCTCTTTCATGGCTCTGATGATAAACCTTGATGCTATTTTGACTTCTCTCTCTCTCATTCCACTTCAAATTCTCCTGCAGAAATCCTGTTAGCTATTCCTTCTAAAAGGATTGGGAATTCAATTCTTGCCACCGTGGTCCAAGCCACAACTTTGTCTGAATTACTCAGTAGCCTAACTGGGCTCCTTCTGCTTTCTCTCTGCACTCTAGTCTCCAGCGAGCCCTGACCATGCTTGGGACGGGGTCGTCCTCTGCTAGGGTCTGTCCTGTGCATCACAGGACCTGGGGCAGCATCCCCAGCCTCACAGAAGCTAGTAGCATCTCTGGGCATTGTCTGATGTTTCCTGGGTGGGTGCTATCGCCCTTGGCTGAACAGTCCTCCCACCAGAGAGCCTATCAGAGCATCTGTTCAAGACTTTCCTGAGAATTACAGTAGCATTCTGAGCCTGTATCTTTTCACTCTCATTCATGCCTGTTTGCCCCTTGATGGTTCACAAACTCTACCAGGTATCCCCTGGAATCTCCTCCTCTGACTGTCCCTGAGTCCAGAGCTCACCATTCCCCTCCAGCCTTCTGCTGTTTCCTCTCTGGAGAGGCTTTCCTTGAAGGTTTCATCTCCACTGGCTCCCCTTGTTCCATGGTGTGAAACCTGTGATAGTGGACTGTGACCAGTACCTGATGACCCACATGCTCAAGGCCAGCCTCCTAGTCTTCCACCCCTCCCAAACTCAGGCTTTGGGAGCCTGGCTTTTGCTCTGATGTTTGTAAAGCTGCACTATCCCTGGCATGTTAACAAACAGTACCTGCCACCATCCTCGTCTGTCTGATCTCCACTCCATCTTCCCATGACTGACCCTTCCCTTCCCAGGGAAGACCAAATCAGTCTTTTTAAAAAAAATTTTTTTTAATGCTTTATTTATTTCTGAGAGAGATAGAGAAAGCATGAACAGCGGAGGGTCAGAGACACAGGGAGACACAGAATCGGAAGCAGGCTCCAGGCTCTGAGCTAGCTGTCAGCACAGAGCCCAACGCGGGGCTTGAACCCACGAACTGTGAGATCATGACCTGAGCTGAAGTTGGACACTTAAGCGACTGAGCCACCCAAGCGCTCCCAAATAAATCTGTTAAAATCTCTCTTCTCTTGTTTCTCATGTAAGTTATGATGCAACTTTGTGTAGTACTTAATTCTATCTCACCATGTTCATCAGCATGTGTTTGGACCTCCTGTAGCAACTCCCTCTCATCTCTGTGGCTTGGCCTATGAGAACCTAGCCCTTGATCCACATGGGAAGGCTTAGCTGTCCTCCATGTGGTGGCTCGGGATCCAGTCTGGTGCCACCAGTCAGTACCTAACTTCCAAGAAGAGTGTGGTTGTGCCTAACTCCTGAGTGTTTCAGCCTGGAGAGGACCCCCCTCACTGTCGCTGAGGACTTACAGGCTGGACCCAGTATCCCTGTCCCAGCCCCCTGAATCTGGAAGGGCTGGGGATATCTGAGAGTGAGGTAGTCCTGGAGATCTGGCATCTATATAAGACACTGAAATAGTCCCCACCTGGGGAGCTGAACCCTCTGGGACTGTGCATCATGTTTGCCCTCCTCCTTTCTGGATCCTGTGTGCCTCGTAGTGCTGGACCCACAGGGGGCTGGAAAATAATGCTTTCCTGGAGAAAGCCCCTCCCACTTTGGGAGGTGGTTCTGTACCCCGACTCTGCCATTGACTTTGTCAACTTAGATGGGTATCTTCACCATTTGTACCTTAGTTTTCTGTGGGATGTGGGTGGTAGCACCCAGCCTGCAGACTTGTTAAGAGACTCAGATGGGAAATCCACATGAATACTTAGCAGAGAGCTAGTGCACAGTGGAGCATGATAACCCATCCCCAACATTCAGGCCTTCAAAATGGCTCATCGCATGTAGAATACACTGAAATCTGATGTGAATGCTTTCGTCTGACAAAGTATAGGTCTTACTCAGCCATGACCGCTGACCCCTGAGATTAGTATCTGATCATCTCAGAGGTGGGGACTGAAGTATGAGAACTCCACGTCCCCCACCCTGGTAGTCTTGCTAGTACACAGCCCCAGTCACCTGTGGAGAGCATGGGACACACGTGCCACACAGAAATCTCATTCCTCCGACGTGCTCTTTGCCCGTGGGCAAGTCTCTTCTCTGTAAAATGGAAGAAGTGACCATCCTTAGTTCACAAGCTGCTGTGAGCATTGTCTCTGGAGAGAGCTTGGCACTATGTCCAACACCTATTATGTTCTCGCGTGTTGGTTTTCTTCTTTGCTTGGGCCTAATGCTATTCTGGAAAGAAGCAGTGCCCCAGAGGGCCTTCTGGTGTCCCTGATTCTGCATGGAGAATTGGGAGCCCCTGTTGGTGACTGGGGGAGAGAGCTTGAATGCAGAACAGGGAACAGCCTGGGAAGGATGCGCGGGCCACTAGCTCTGCTTCTAACAGCAGGTGGCTCCACTAGTAGTAAAAATTTTCCACCAGAACCTGAACATGTTGCTTTCCGGAGTCAGTTTCCTGTCTGTCAACTGGAGGGGTATGGATTGATGATGAATAGAAAGCATTTGGCACCATGAGCCGTTCAGTAGATGGAACCTACGGTTTTGTATTCTTATCATTTTTATTCTTGTCATTATTTCCTGTTTGTAGTATGAGAACTGAAGATGTGCCCACCATCAAAGGACTGGGCTGGGGGAACCTCTAGAAACCCGTCCCAGCAGGAACAGGAACAGAAAACGATGATGGGATGGCCCTGTCCATAGAGTGCAAGGTACCTCTGTAGGAGGGCAGGAGGAGGATCTTGCAATATTGATGGTGATCAGAATCCCTGTGTAGTTTCAGGAGGCTGAACAAAGAGCTGCCTTTTCCTACTACCAGGACAGGAAGCTAGTTGGGCAGATTTCCTACCCAGCGGTGTCCTCTAGTAAGGTACCCACCAGCAATGCGTGGCTTTCAGGCACTTGAAATGCGGCTGCTGGGACCGAGGAAAGATTAGAATTTTACTTAATCTAGAATTAATGTTAAAACCTGATACTCAGCCTAGTTATTGGAAGGCTTTTATATGTCTGGGACAAAATGGGCATGTGAATCATTTTCAACAGAAAATCTTAGGAAGAAGAAAACCTTTCCAACAAAAGTTTAGCATCTGGATTCAAAGATGCGGTGAGTCTAAAATACCAAATTTCAAAGAAACAGTACCCTTCCCAAAAAAGGGGTGGGGAATGTAAGAGTCTTAATTTCTTTTTTTTAAATAGTTTATTGTCAAGTTGGTTTCCATACAACACCCAGTGCTCATCCTCACAAGTGCCCTCCTTCATGCCCATCATTCCCCCTCCCCCACACACCCATCAGTCCTCAGTTTGTTCTCAGTAAGAATCTTAATCTTATAGTGAGTTAAAATAACACTTTAGGTGGATTGGGTTAAAGATATTAAATTTTCACTTGGTTATTTTTGCTTTGATTTTATTTTTTAAATAATTTATTGTCAAGTTGGTTTCCATATAACACCCAGTGCTGATCCCCACAAGTGCCCTCCCAATGCCCATCACCTCCCTTCCCACTCCTCCACCCACAATAAAAATTGCACCAGCATTCTTCTCAAAACTAGAACAAACTATCCTAGTATTTGTATGGAAGCACTAAGGACTCTGAATAGCCAAAGTCATATTGAAGAAGAAAACCAAAACGGGAGGCATCACCATCTCAGACTTTAGCCTCTACTACAAAGCTGTCATCATCAAGACAGTACGGTATTGGCACAAAAACAGACACATAGATTAATGGAATAGAATAGAGAACTCAGAATTGGACCCACAAATGTACAGCCAACTAATCTTTGACAAAGCAGGAAAGAGTATCCAGTGGAAAAATGACAGCCTCTTTAACAGATGGTGCTGGGAGATCTGGACAGCAACATGCAGAAGAATGAAACTAGATCATTTTCTCACACCGTACACAAAAAGAAACTCAAAATGGTTAAAGGACCTGAATGGGAGACAGGAAACCATCAAAACCCTAGAGGAGAAAGCAGGAAACAACCTCCTTGGCCTCAACCGCAGCGATTTCTTACTTGACACATCCCCAAAAGCAAGGGAATCCAGAGCAAAAAATTAACTATTGGGACCTCATCAAGATTAAAAGCTTCTGCACAGCAAAGGAAACAATCCATAAAACTAATAGGCAACCGATGAAATGGGAAAAGATAGTTGCAAATGACAAATCAAATTCCATAAGGATCTCAGCAAACTGCACACCTGAAAAACAAACAATCCAGTGAAGAAATGGGCAGAATATATGAACAGACACTTATCCAAAGAGGACATTCAGATGGCGAACAGACACATGAAGCAATGCTCAGCATCCCTCCTCATCAGGGAAATACAGATCAAAACCACTGTGGTCAGAGTGGATAAAATGAGCAAATCAGAGAACCCTAGATGCTGGTGAGGATGAGGAGAAACAGGCACCCTCCTACACTGTTGGTGGGAATGTGAACTGGTACAGCCCCTCTGGAAAACAGTGTGGAGGTTCCTTAAAAAATTAACAGTAGAACTCCCCTATGACCCAGCAATAGCACTGCTAGGAATTTACCCAAGGGATACAGGAGTGCTGATGCATAGGGGCACATGTACCCCAATGTTCATAGCAGCATTCTCAATGTGTGTGTGTGTGTGTGTGTATATATATATATATTCTGAATATATACACTCTGAATATACATATGTTCATTCCTTGATTTTTCACAGCCCGTGTTTTGGGAGTATATTGGCTTAGAATTCTGGCAACTCTTTTTCTGTTAAATAATTTGTTTTTCACATTGGTTTGTGGAAGGCCTTTCTGTACTTAATGTGGTGTCTATTGCTTTTGAGGTTTGTCAGCCTTATTTTGCCTCTATTACTTGATGTAAATAAGATACTGTTTGGATTTGGATCTTTTTATGATTTCATTTTTAGTGTTTGATTATTTCATCTGTGCTTTTAGAATATGTTTTGAGGTATTATACTCCTGGGAAATTGTAGGGGGAAAAACTATTTTAACTGTGTCTTTAATTACTCAGTGGGTATACACATTATCCTGGCGTGTGTTTGGGAGGGAGTCAATTGTTCTGTGTGCTGATTTTTTTTTTTTTTATAGCTTACAGAGAACTTCTGCTTATATTGTTTCTGACTCAAAGTGACCAGAAAGGAGACAGAGTGGCCTGGAATGTCCTTTCTATGTTTATAGTAATGATAGACTCAGCGATATAAATGGTTCACCCAGAGATCACCTGTTTACAAGTGGGATTGGGACTAGAATAGGGTATTCTGATTTTTGTAACCAGTCACTTGCTGTGTCACTGGGGACCAGAAGAAATGACACTTTCTTAGATCCTGACCTTGAAAAAGATTCATGTTTTACTCCTGACCTTGCTTTACTGGAATTAACCAGACCCAACCTCCCGCATTTCTAAGTCCACTTCCCTGCCCCCATCCCTTGTCCATATTTCTAGGACACAAGCAGACACACTTTTAAAAATCCAATTTATTGTCAAGTTAGCTAACATACAGTGTATACAGTGTGCTCTTGGCTTCGGGAGTAGAATCCCATGATTCGTTGCTTACATACAATACCCAGTGCTCATCCCAACAAGTGCCTTCCTCAATGCCCATTGCCCACGTTCTGCTCTCCCCCACTCCTCCCATCAAGCCACAGTTTGTTCTCTGAATTTAAGACCGTCTTTTGGTTTGCCTCCCTCTCTTTTGGAAACTATTTTTTCCCCTTCCCTTCCCCCATGATCTCCTGTTAAGTTTCTCAAATTCCACACAGAAGTGAAAATGTGATCTCTCTTTCTCTGACTTATTTCACTTAGTGTGATACCTTCCAGCTACATCTGCATTGTTGCAAATCACAAGATTTCATTCTTACCGAGTGGTATTCCATTGTATATATAAAAACACATCTTCTTTATCTACTCATCAGTTGATGGACATTTGGGCTCTTTCCATAATTTTGACTATTGTTGATAGCACTGCTCTAAACATTGGGGTACACGTGTCCCTATGAATCAGCACTCCTGTATCCTTGGGATAAATTCCTAGTAGGCCAGCAGATGTTTCTGAAGATTCCTGTCAAGATCTTAAATCTCCTGACCAAGTGTGAATTCTTTTTTTTTTTTTTTAAATTTTTTTTTTTAATGTTTTTTTTTTTTATTTATTTCTAGGAGAGAGGTAGAGACAGCATGAGCAGGGGAGGGTCAGAGAGAGAGGGAGTCACAGACTGAAACAGGCTCCAGGCTCCGAGCTGGCAGTCAGCACAGAGCCCGACGCGGGGCTCGAACCCACGAACCGCGAGATCATGACCCAAGCGAAAGTCAGACGCTCAACCGACTAAGCCACCCAGGCGCCCCCAAGTGTGAATTCTTAATCCTTTTTGACGAGTACATTCTTTACAACCTGGATGTGCTAAAGTTCTCTCTGAACGAAAGTCCTCTCTGCCCACTAGCCACCATCCAGACCTCTCGCTTTTCTCTTCTCTGTCCCTGGTTAAGTGTCAGAGGCCAAGCCGGCTCTGACAGGTCCAGGGGCCCCTGAAGGATGGACGGTGTCGGCGAAAGAGAATGAGAGAGCCCTGAGATTCTTTCTGATCACCAGACAGGCATCTCTGCCCTGTCGCTTTTGTTGTCTTTATTTAAAAGTTCAGCAACAACATGAGGTCAGAGAGAAAAATTTCTTACAATGGGAGGCCTTTTATGATATCAATTCCAGAATTATTCCAACCAAGGAAATAACAGGATGCTTTTAGTGAAAAACAGGATAACATATAGGTTAAATTGTATATAGATACGCTAGGAGTTATTCTGCCTGGCTTTCAAGAGGATACATGTTTCTGAATTGGTTTATTTGTGGAAACTACCATAGGGGCCCTAAATGGGTCAGTCTTTGTATCTGGGTTTATGTTTTAGCTACTCTTATCTATCATCATCCCAGTTGCCAGTGTAAGGGAGGGTGTTTGTGGAATGCAGGCCTTGAGGAAGGGACTGCCATGTTTCACCAATTAGCAAAGATATATGTAGTAACTGTGTTCTGCCCTTAACCCCAAAATAGGCTCTTTGTCTCAGGGCCAGGCTCATTTGTAACTCTTGTGTTCTTAACCCCCTTTATTATGCAAGTCTTGGGTCTGCAAGGCCCATAGGAAGAGTCTTTTGACAATTGCCCATAGAGCTTTCATCTAAAGTCTCTTTTGTAAAGGCAGGAATATGCTTTTCCTTATGAGGTATCTGTATTCAGAATATGGGTCTGATATGGAATATTGTGAGGCCTGGTCAATACCAGCAGCCTCATTTCCAACATGAGCCAGTAGTAGCAGAAGGAGATACCAGTTTTCATTTCTCATGGCTGGAGCTGTGCAAACGCTACGATATCCTTGCTGTGACTGCCATCCAGAGAGGCTGGTGCGGCTCCCGGCAGTTAAGTGTGTGCCTTTCCAGACATCTTCCTGTGGGCCAAAATCCACAGGATCCTGTTGACAACAGTACCATCCTGAATGTATTGTTAACTTTCTTTCACCACTTGCATCTGAGGTATACCAGTATACCGGTATGCTTCATTTCTTTTTTTGCAACTGCTGTGCTGTAGATGATGGTACAGATACAGCAAGGTTTATCCAACCATTCACCCAGCACTGGATATTTGGGTTGTCCTCTGACTCGCTTTGCTATGCGATGCAGTGAACACTATTTCAGGCCTTCTGGTTGATGCAGGCAAATATTCTTCCAGGGGAGACCGTGAAAAATAGAATGGATCCATCCTAGGTAGGCACATAACATGGTCTCCAGAGTGGTTCTAGTAATTGATGATCAGCCATGCATGAAAGTGCTGTATTTCAAGTTTTGTCAATTTAATAGGTAGAAAAGTTATTTTGCTTAAATTTGTGTTTCTCTGATGGCTAAGTAGGTTGAATGCCTCTTCATGCAATGGTTGGATACTTGCATTTGCTCTTTGAACTGCTCGTTCATTGCTACTGCCCACTTCTCTTATGGCTCATGTTTTGTACTTTTAATTTTTAAAATCTTTAAATCCAAGTTAACATATAGTGTATTAATGACTTCAGGAGTAGAATTTATTGATTCATCACTCACGTATAACACCCAGTGCTCATTCCAACAATGCCCATCACCCTTTTAGCCCATCCTTCCACCCACCTCCCCTCCAGCAACCCTCAGTTTGCTCTCTCTATTTAAAGAGTCACTTATGTGGGTGCCTGGGTGGCTCAGTTGGTTGAGCGTCTGACTTCGGCTCAGGGTATAATCTTGTGGTTTGTGAGTTCTAGTCCCAGGTCGGGCTCACTTCTGTCATTGCAGAACCTGCTTAGCATCCTCTGTCCCGCTCACTCTGTCCCCCCATCTCTGTGCCCCCCACTTGTGTGCTCGCAAAAATAAACACTTTTAAAAAGGTGTCTTAGAGTTTGCCTCCCTGTCTTTTTGTCTTCTTTTTCCTTCCATTCCCCTATGTTCGTCTGTTTTCTTTTTTTAATTTTTAAATTTATTTTATTATTTTTAAAAATTTTTTAATGTATTATTTATTTCTAGGAGAGAGAGAGAGACACTGTGAGCAGGAGAGGGTCAGAGAGAAAGGGAGTCACAGACTGAAACAGGCTCCAGGCTCTGAGCTGGCAGTCAGCACAGAGCCCAATGTGGGGCTCGAACCCATGAACTGCGAGATCATGACCTAAGCGAAAGTCGGACGCTTAACCGACTAAGCCACCTAGGCGCCCCTTATTTTATTTTTAAATTTACATCCAAGTTAGCATATCGTGCAACAACGATTTCAGAAGTAGATTCCTTAATGCACCTCACCCATTTAGCTTACCCCTACACAATCCCTCCAATAACCCTCTCTTTGTTCTCCATATTTAAGAGTCTCTTATGTTTTGTTCCCCCTCTCTGTTTTGTGTATTATATTTGCTTCTCTTCCCTTATGTTCATGTGTTTTGTATCTTAAAGTCCTCATAGGAGTGAAGTCCTATGACAATTATCTTTCTCTGACTAATTTCACTTAGTGTAATACCCTCTAGTTCCATCCACATAGTTGCAATGGCAAGATTTCATTCTTTTTGATTGCTGTGGAATACTCCATTGTGTGTGTGTGCGTGCGCACGTGCGTGTGTGTGTACACACCACATCTCCTTTATCCATTCATCTGTCATTGGACATTTGGGCTCTAGCCATACTTTCGTTATTGTTGATAGGGCTACTATAAACATTGGGGTGCATGTACCCCTTCAAAACAACATACCTGTATCCCTTGGGTAAATTCCTAGCAGTACTATAGCTGGGTCATAGGGGAGTTCTATTGTTAATGTTTTGAGGAAGCTCCACACTGTTTTCCAGAGGGGCTGCACCCGTTTACATTCCCACCAACAGTGGAGGAGGGTGCCCGTTTTTCCACATCCTCACCGGCATCTAGAGTCCTCTGATGTCCTCATTTTATCCACTCTGACCAGCGTGAGGTGGTATCTCAGTGTGGTTTTGATCTGTATTTCCCTGATGGAGAGGGATGCTGAGCATCATTTCATGTGTCTGTTGGCCATCTGGATGTCCTCTTTGGATAAGTGTCTGTTCATATATTCTGCCCATTTCTTCACTGGATTGTTTGTTTTTCAGGTGTGCAGTTCTTCAGCTGAGATCTTCAGCTGAGATCCTTATAGACTTTGCATACTAGCCCTATATCTGATATGTCATTTGCAACTATCTTTTCCCATTTCGTCGGTTGCCTATTAGTTTTATGGATTGTTTCCTTTGCTGTGCAGAAGCTTTTAATCTTGATGAGATCGCGAGCTCCGCATCGGGCTCTGTGCTGACTGCCGGCTCAGAGCCTGGAGCCTATTTCAGAGTCTGTGTCTCCCTCTCTCTCTGACCCTCCCCTGCTCACGCTGTCTCTCTCTCTCTCTCTCTCTCTCTCCTGGAAATAAATAAAAAAAAAATCAACTCTTGGTTTCATTGATCTCTTCAACTGTTTCTTCGGTTTCTATATTTATTCCTGCCCTGATTTTTATTATATCACTTCTCCTACTGGGTTTTGGATGCTCTTGTTACTCTCGCTCTAGTTCCTTTAGGTGCACTGTTAGATTTTGCACTTGCGCCTTTTCTAATTTCTTGAAATAGGCCTGGAGTGCAATGTTCTTTCCTCTTTGGACTGCCTTTGCCACATCTCATAGAGTTTGGATTGTTGTATTTTCATTTTCATTTGTTGCCATATATTTTTTTTTACTTTTTTCTCTAATTTCCCGATTGGCCTTTTCGTTCTTTAGTAGGGTGTTCTTTAACCCCCATGTTTTTGGAGGTTTTCCAGACTTCTTCCTGTGATTGAGTTCGAGTTTCATAGCATTGTGGTCTGAAAGTGTGCATGGCAGGATCTCAATTCTTTTCTATTTACTGAGGACTGCTTTATGTCCCAGTATGTGATCTNCTCTTCAACTGTTTCTTCGGTTTCTATATTTATTCCTGCCCTGATTTTTATTATATCACTTCTCCTACTGGGTTTTGGATGCTCTTGTTACTCTCGCTCTAGTTCCTTTAGGTGCACTGTTAGATTTTGCACTTGCGCCTTTTCTAATTTCTTGAAATAGGCCTGGAGTGCAATGTTCTTTCCTCTTTGGACTGCCTTTGCCACATCTCATAGAGTTTGGATTGTTGTATTTTCATTTTCATTTGTTGCCATATATTTTTTTTTACTTTTTTCTCTAATTTCCCGATTGGCCTTTTCGTTCTTTAGTAGGGTGTTCTTTAACCCCCATGTTTTTGGAGGTTTTCCAGACTTCTTCCTGTGATTGAGTTCGAGTTTCATAGCATTGTGGTCTGAAAGTGTGCATGGCAGGATCTCAATTCTTTTCTATTTACTGAGGACTGCTTTATGTCCCAGTATGTGATCTATCTTGGAGATTGTGCCATGTGCACTTGAGATGTAAGTGAATTCCATGGCCTCAGGATGTAGAGTTCCAAATATATCTGTCAAATCCATCTGGCCAATGTGTCATTCAAGCCCTTTTTTTCTTCCGTGATTTTCTGTCCAGCTGATCTATCCATTCCTGTAGGTGGAGTACTATAGTCCCCTGTTTAAAGCACATTCTTATCCATAAGATTGTTTCTGTTTGTGATTGCTTTATGTATTTAGGTGCTTTTGTATTCGGTGTATCGACATATATAATTGTTAGCTCTTCCTGATGGATAGGCCCTGTAATTATTATATAATGCCCTTCTTCATCCCTTGTTACTGCCTTTAAAGTCCGGTCTGTCTGATATAAGTATAGTTACTCCAGCTTTCTTTTGACTTCCAGTAGCATGATAGATATTTCTCCATCCCCTTACTTCCAATCTGGGGTGTCCTCCAGTCTAAACTGCATTTCTTGTAGACAGCAAATAGATGGATTTTGGGTGTTTTATCCATTGTGATACCCTCTGTCTTTT
>NW_027527926.1:83744-89947 GCF_008692635.1 Crocuta crocuta | reverse complement strand
TTAATCTGAAGGTATCTTCCAGTCTACAATGAGTTTCTTGTAGACTGCATATATGGATTTTGTTTTTTAATCCAATTTTGCTACCCTATGTATTTTAAATGCAGCATTCAGCCCATTTACATTCAATGTTATTAATGAAATATGTGGGTTTAGAGTCTTTGTGTCCTTTGTGGGGTTCATGGTTGTGGTGGTGTCTGTTGTATCTTTGTTCCTTGCAACCTTTCCTTCAGAGCGTCCCCTTCAGTATTTCTTCTAGGGCTGGCTTAGTGGTGACAAATTCTTTCAATTTCTGTTTATTTGGAAAGGGTTTTATCTCTCCTTCTATTTTAAATGACAGGCTGCTGAATAGCGGACTCTTGGCTGCATATTTTTGCTGTTCATCACATTGAAGATCTCCTGCCATTACTTTCTGGCCTGCCAGGTTTCAGTAGATGGGTCTGTCACCACTCTGATAGGTTTCCCTTTGTTTGTTAGGGCCCTTTTCTCCCTAGCTGCTTTCCAAATTCTCTTTGTCCTTGTATTTTGCCAATATTACTATGATATGTCGTGGAGAAGATCGATTCAAGTTACGTCTGAGGGGGGTCCTCTGAGCCTCTTGTATTTCCACATTTACTTCCTTCCCCAGGTCGGGGAAGTTCTCGGCTATAATTTGTTCCAGGACTCCTTCAGCACCTTTCCCTCTCTCTTCCTCTTCTGGGATTCCTATGATACGGATATTGTTCCTTTTGACCGTGTCGCTGAGCTCTTGAACTCTTCTTTCTTGTATNTTTTTTAATTCTTCATGCCTACTTTTATTTTCCATTCTGTCTGTAGCCATGGTTTCTTTGATGTCCCCTATGTTTTTTTCAAGCCCAGCTATTAATTTTACCATTATTATTCTAAAATCTTGTTCAGTGATGCTGCTAATATCTGTTTTGAGCAGTTCATTAGCTGTCATTTCTTCTTGGAGTTTCTTTGGAGGAGAGCTGTTTCGTTTCGTAATTTTAGTTAGCTTTCCGGCTATTGTTGGTTTTAAGGACCTGTTTTGTTCTCTGTTTCTATGAGCGCTGCTGTATCCAAGAGGACTCTTTGACTTTCCAGGGCCTATCCTTTTAGAGACTGTTTTTTGAANCACAGGGAGCAGGAGCACACAAACACACAGGCTAATTCAACTAACAAGCAAAGCGAGAGGGAAAACGATAATGTTAAGAGAAAAGACGGAGGAAGGATGGTGAATAATAGGGAGTATAAAATACTNACCAGAGTTAATCAGGTCAGTGCTCTGGGGAAAAAAGAGAGAAAAGAGAAAGAAGAAGAAAAGGGAAAAAAAAAAGGGAGGAGGGGAGCTCTCAAGGCGGGATGGGCGTGACGTGATCTAATGCCTCAGTCGGGAGTTCTGCATTGGTGGTTGTGGGGAGGAGAGTGGCGGTGCTCCAGTCCCTTCTTCAACCAAGCGCTGCACCTCGCTTTTTTGGGCATGTAAACTCCCCATACAGGGGACGCAGCCAATGTTGGTTGCACTCTTCAACCCCGGCCAGTTCCAATCTCCAAATTGTAGTCCGTGCCCCCCGCTGAAATTGCCTTAGACACAGCTTCCCAGGTAACCCCCTTGGGGCAATTCCAGGCCCCCTACAGAGCTCTGGGTGTGGAGTCAGAATCGCTCTTTTTTTTTCTCTGGGTTGGGCTGGCAAGCATGTGCGGGGGGTTGCCTGCCAGGTGCGCTGACCCGGAGCCCGCTGGAGTGAGGAAAACCAGGTCCCTCTATGACTCGTCACCCGAAACATGAACTCACAGGCAAATTTCCCAGTTTTTAGTTCTTTGCCTTCCCTCTCGAGTTCCAGCCACCCAGGAGCGTGGACGCCTTTCCGCGAGGCTCTTTCAGGGGCCCCAGCCGCCTGGGAGCTACAATGGTGGCAGGCATGCCACCACTCTGAAGTCCAGCCACCAGGAGCCAGCAGAAAGAAGTAGTTTGTGTGCTCAGCCCCTCCCGGGACCACTTGGCGCGAGGGGACCTGGCGTGTACGTATTTGGCAAGTACGGTCTTTCTATGCCCCGAGCGGAGGTTTTTCTGCTTCGGACTCTCTCCTTTTCCCCTCTCACTCCCCGTAGAGGGTAGAGGGGGATCTCCTCTCACCTTGGAGTCTCCGATCCCCGCCCGATTTTATCTTCCCCAGTTCGCCCTCACGTTAGAAGTCTCTCTCAGTGGATTCTGCGTCCTTTTTCTTCCAATCTCTCAGGTTTTGTAAGGTTTCCAATGGCTTCGGATCTTTTCTGTGTGATGTATGGGTGCGAGTGCAAGTACGGAGCTCCTTACTCCTCTGCCATCTTACCCCCTTCTCTTCAGCTTTATACTATTCACTGGATCCCTTGATATCCAAATGTTAAAGCCCAAATTCCTTAGCTTGGTTCATTAAGGTTTTTTTTTTTTTTCTTGTAATGTAATTATAACAATCTTGTAATAACTTTCATAAATTATGCTGTAATCATAGTTTTGTTAATATGAGAAGCAGCATTTGAGGTTGCTTAATGTCTAAGACAAATGATAGACAAATCTAGGGAAACAAGACGCTTGAAAGGGCTTACCTATTCAAGCTGCCAACCATCTTTTAAATTTAGTGGAATGTTCAATTAGCTTTTATTTTAGAGGGATTTTTTTTAAAAAGTGAGTGATATAGGGAGAAAGAGACTGATACTTCTCATATATTGTTGCAAAATTACAATTATTATTTCCCCTCCACAGAACCTATACAGTCCACATCACAAAACATACCAAGCAAACAACTGACAGATTAGTTAAGAGGTCTTCCATTTTATTTTGGCAGTTCATGAAAATGGAATTTAATTGTAGAAAAAGTAAAATAATTTTAGCTGAATGTCATTTGATTTATTCAAAGTGGGGACCAGGGACATTTTTAACAAAGGATTTGAAACTTCTTTAGAAATCAAGAAGCTGCTGGGGAAAGGTAAGNATGTTCACTGGTAATTATCCAGAAAGGCACATAATAATGCAGAAACGACAGGAGCCAACAAAGGTTTTTCTGAGATATGTAAATTGTCAGTGATCAGCAAGGTGTAACAGAAAGGCTTTCTATAGCACAATTATTTATGCCATTTCAGTTTGCTTTTAGGTAACAGTGATGGCCTGCTACAGAGAATCTCCTTACCATGGGCCTTGCACATGAGCTTCCAACAGTAACTAAGAAAATATGGCAAAAGGATTGTTTAAAATCCTGGTGATTGCTCCTTATTTAGAAATTGTTTTCTGAAAAAACTGTATTTTGATAATCAGGTTGTCACATTAAACAATAAAAATTTCCTTTAATTTCCCAGCATTCCACAACTATTAGAGACTTCCTTTTTAATATATACATAATAATTTAATCACAGTATGAATGTGGAGCTTATCAGGACCCTATAGATAATCAACCCACACATCCCATATATATATCATGTAGGTTTTTTTTATTTTATTTTAAGGTTTTGTATTTATTTCTGAGAGAGAGAGACAGCGTNCCAGAATGGCTTCTTTACAGAGCCATTTCTTTCCCATAAAGATTTCCTAAGATGCACAATAAAAATGTCTCCTTCACATATAGGTAAAACAGTACACTTATCGTGATGAGCACTGAGTAATGAATAAAATTGCTGAATCATTATATTGTACATCTGAAACTAATATAACATTGTATGTTAATTACACTTTAATAAAATAAATAAAATAAATACACTTCCAAAGGAATGTCTTAACAAATGTGTCTTATTCAGAACCCTGGTTTTATTCACTTTATACTTGTTTTGATCTCTTAACAGTGCCAAAAACTGGGCAAATTTTATTACACACAGAAAGTGCCTAATAATTAACCAATAACATAAAAATAAAAATAATATTACTGACAACTATCATATTTACATGTTTACTAAAAGCCAAGATATTAATTCATTTAATCCTAAAGAAACAAGCAAACAAACAAATATGAGATGTGTATTATTCTCCCAAATTTACAGATGAGGAGACTCAGAAGAGCTTCTTAATTTGTCCAAGAACAACCTTGTCATTACCAAATTAGTTTAGATTTTAGTTGTATTTCATTTATGTGGACTATTCTCTTAATCACTGGATAGTAAAATTTTTAGAATGAATATTGTTTGAATAGATAAATAAATGATGACAGGTTTTTTTGAGTTATCTAACACAGTTCTTTTTTTCTTTCATAGTTTATTGTGAGGTTGGTTTCCATATAACACCCAGTGCTAATGATGACAGTTTTTAAATCACTTATCTCTTTCCAGAAGTCCCTTATTTCTATATATGCTTAGTTTTACATTTGGTCACCTTATTTACTCTTTATTCCCAGCCTTAGCTCTGTTTCATATTTTTATATCTCTCCTCAGAAAAAATGATTCTATGTCCCACTTTACAGGGGAAACTCTAAACTTGGGAAAACCCTGAAGTCTCTCCACTTGAATTTTTCCACATTGATTGCCACAAAGCATTTTCCACTCTTGTATGTAAGATATACATATTTATTGAAAAAAATATGTAGAAGGGGTACTGGGAAGATGTTGGAGTAAGAGAACTCTAAACTCACACCATCCTATAACTAGATAACTAGTTATCACTAGATATCACTCACATCCAAGAAATGAAGTGGAGAGTGAAATGAAGACAGGAAGAACAAATTCCACAACTAAATGTAGAGATAAGAAACCCCATTAGAGGTTAGGAAAGGAAGAAATGGTGGTCAGAAGAAGCTACCCACTGTAGACAGGAAGCTGCTGGCTTGGAGCAGAGAAAACACCAGGAAGCCCACATAGGGAAAAATAATCCCTGTAACATCTGGCCTTAAAAACCACACAGGCTGAATTCTGTGTTTGTATAGCTAGCAGGACTTGGAATCTGGAGCTTTAAAAGTCTGCCAACTCAACACTGGGCCACTCTAGGGGACAAGTGACTTTCAGGTCCCTGCCCTTAAGGATAAAACAGCCTGTGGAGAGGCAATATAGAAACAATAGCTTACATAATGAAAGGAAGATATATTTATATTGATTTTGGAGCATGTTGGGGACTTCTCTGGGAACAAAGGAGCTGACAGTTGTCGTTTGCCCCCACCACTCCTCAGCATAAACGCAGAGCCACCTGCCAGGGGCTGTGGTCCACAGACACTTGTTATCTAATCTATGAATAATGCACCCTCTCCATGAATTCATCTGAAGTCTAGCCCACTCCAAGCCTGCTGACCTCCACCCTGGACTCAGTGTAATTTTTGTTAAAGCTGTGTATGCCCTACCTAGCTGCTGCCTCTGCACACCATGCCTCCACCCCTCCCCCATCCTTGGATCTGTAGTTGAGTGAAAATTTTGCTAAGACTGCAGCTCCGTCCCCAAGCCCTCCTGCTCTCACATCCCCTTAGAGCCAACCTGCCTGAATCTCATATAATATCACAGAGAACATAGCCCACAACAGGCAGAGTCAGTGTAGACACCCGGACTGGAAGGAAAAATGACTCAGACAAAACAGTAGGACACAAGTGATACACATTGTAGATTCTCCTGAAGTGCCACGTTCTGGTGAACAGGGGACACTGCTCTACAGGGCACTCCAGGACTTCTATTTCATAAACTCACTACTTTCAAGAGCAGATGCCATAGCTGACTTTCTTAACACAGTGAAACATACACAGAGAGGTACACAAAATGAGAAGACAGAGAACTATGTCCCAAATGAAAGAACAAGACAAAAATCACAGCAGGAGAGCTAAGCAAAAGAGAAATAAGTAATATTCCTGATACAGAATTTAAAGTAATGATCATAAAAAATACTCACTGCATTTCAGAAAAAGAGTGGAGAGCATCAGTGAGACACTTGACAAAGAGAAAAAATATCATATCAGAGATGAAGAAATCAATAAACGAAATTAAATGTAAAATAGAATAAATAGCAGGCTATGGGAAGCAGATGCACATACCAGTGACTTGAAAGATAGAATAATGTAAAGCAAACAAGCTGAACATAAGAGAGATAAACAAATACTGCATAAAAAGAATAGACTTAGAGAATTCAGTGACTCTATCAAGCATAATAACCTTTGCATTACAGAGCCCCAGGAAAGAGAAAACAGAGAAGGGGGAGGGCAGAAAACACATTTGCAGAAATAATAGCTGAAAATTTTCTGAATCTGGGAAAGGAAACAGAGATCCAGATTCAGGAGGCACCGAGTTCTCCA
>NW_027527926.1:70948-83611 GCF_008692635.1 Crocuta crocuta | reverse complement strand
AAATCAACCCAAGGATGTCTACACCAAGACACAGTAATTAAAATGGCAAAAAAAAAGTGATAAGGAAATAATTTTAAAAGTTGGAAGAGAAAAGAAGACAGTCACATAAGGAAACTCCGTATGGATATCACACAATTTCTCAGCAGAAACAATATAGGCCAGAAGGGAGCAGTCCTATGTATTCAAAATACTGAGAGGGAAAAATCTGCAGTCAAGAATACTTTACCTAGCAAGGCTATCATTTAGAATAAAAGGAAAGATAGAAAGTTTTCCAGACAAAACACAGTTAAAAGAATTCATGCTCACTAGCCCTATAAATGTTAAGGAGGACTCTCTGACCGGAAAGTAAAATAAGATGTACAACATAAAATTATGTAGAAAGATACCAGTTAGGGGCACCTGGGTGGCTCAGTTGGTTCAGCATCCAACTTTGGCTCAGGTCATGATCTCACGGTTTGTGGGTTTGAGACCCGCGTCGGGATCTGTGCTGACAGCTAGCTCAGAGCCTGGAGCCTGCTTCGAAGTCTGTGTCTCCCTCTCTCTGACCCTCCCCTGCTCACGCTGTCTCTATCTCTCTCTCAAAAATAAATAAAACGTTAAAAAAAAGAAAGATACCAGGTAAATGAAATGTGGAAGAGAGAGGGGTAAAGAATGAGTTCAAAAGTAAACAATCAGCTTAATATAGACTGCTACTTGCAGATGTTATATATAAACTGAAATAGTAACCACAAGTCAAAAACACAGTAATTGATGATATCCAAAAAATAGAGTAAAAAACACCAATTTATCTCTAAAGAAAACCATGAGACAGAGAAAGAGAAGGAAGACTCAGAGAAAAACTACAAAACCACAAAACAAGTGACAAAATGGTAATAAATATATATTTATCAATATAGACAGATACCATATGATCTCACTCATATGTGGAATTTGAGAAATTCAATAGATGAACATACGGGAAGGTAAGGAAAAATAAGATAAAAACAGAGAGAGAGGCTAACCATGAGACTCTTAAACACAGAGAACAAACTGAGGGTTGCTGGAGTTGGGGAAAGAGGTGGGTTAAATGAGTGATGAGAGTTAAGGAAGGCACTTTTTGGGATGAACACTGAGTTCCATATGTAAGAGATGAATCATTGGATTCTACCCATGAAGTCAAGGCTACACTGTATGTTAACTAACTTGATATTAAGAAAAATAATAATTACTATAAATGTAAATGGAATAAATGCTCCAATCAAAAGACGTAGGGTGACAGAGTACATTAAAAAATAAGATTCAGGGGTGACTGGGTGGCTCAGTTGGTTAAGCGTCCAATTCTCAGTTTTGTTTCAGATCATGATCTTGCAGTTTGTGGGTTTGAGCCCCGCACTGTGCTCTGTGCTGGCAGTACCAAGGCTTCATGGGATTTGGGATTCTCTCTCTCATTCTCTCTCTCTCTCTCTCTCTCTCTCTCTCTCTCCTCTTCTCCTATTCATGCTGTCTTTGTCTCTCTCAAAATAAATAAGCTTTAAAATATTTTTTAAAAACGTGTCATCTATATGCTGAAAAAAGAGATTTATTTCAGACCTAAAAATACCAGGAGATTGAAAGAGAGGAGATGGAGAAAAATTTACAATGCAAATGGATGTCAAAAGAAAGCCCAAGTAGTGATACTTATATTGGACAAAACAGACTTTAAAACAAAGACAGTAACAAGAGGGGTGCCAGGGTGGCTTAGTTTGTTGGGTTTCTGGCTTTGGCTAAGGTCATGATCTCATGGTTTCTGGGATCGAGCCCCGCATCCGGCTCTGTGCTGACAGCCCAGACCCTGGAGCCTGTTTTGGATCTGTGTCTCTCTCTTTTTCTGCCATTCCCCTGCTCATGCTCTGTCTTTTTCTATGTCTCAAAAATAAATAAACATTAAAAAAATTGTTTTAAAAGAGTAACAAAAGATAAAGAAGGAATAAAGGGGACAGTTGAACAAGAGGTATAATGAATGTAAATAAATATGCACCCAATATGGAGGCATCCAAATACATAAAGCAGTTGATTAAGAAAAACATAAAGGAACTAATTGATACTAATAAAATGATATTAGGGACTTTAACACACCACTTACACTTATGGACAGACCATTGAAGCACAATACAAACAAGGAAACAGTACTTTTGCATGACACTTTGGACCAGATGGACTTAATAAATATATTCAGAACATTCGATCCTCAAACATAGGGCATATATTCCTTCCAATTTCACACGTAACATTCTCCAAAATAGATCACACATTACTCCACAAAATAAGACTAAACAAATTCAAGAAGGCTGAAGTCATACTATGCATCTTCTCTCACCACAACTCTATGAAATTAGAAGCCAATGAAAAGAAGATAAAATCTGAAAATTGTACAAACACATTGAGGTTAAATAACATACTACTAAATAATGAATGGGTCAACCAAGAAATCAAAGAAGAAATCAAAGTACATGGAAAAAAATTTAAAAAAATTTCCAAAACCTCTGGGATGTAGCAAGAGTGNAGGCTTCCTTCAAAAAACAAGAAATATCTCAAACAACCTAACTCTATCCCTAAAGGAGCTATAAAACAACAACAACAAGAAAGAAAATGCAAGATGAGCAGAAGGAAGGAAATAATAAATATTACAACAGATTAAATGACATAGAAGTAAAAAAACAACATGGGGAGCCTGGGTAGCTCAGTCGGTTAAGAGTCTGACTTCGGCCCAGGTCATGAGCTCATGGTTCGTGGGTTTGAGCCCCGCGTCAGGCTCTGTGCTGACAGCTAGCTCAGAGCCTGGAGCCTGCTTCAGCTGTGTCTCCCTCTCTCTCTGACCTTCCTCTGCTCACTCTCTCTCTCTCTGAAATAAATAAAATACATTAAAAATATTTTTAAAAAAAGAAGTAAAAATACAACAGATAAATGAAACCAAGAGCTATTTTTTTAAAAGGTCAACAAAATTGATAAAACTCTAGCCAGACACACAGACACACACAAAAGGACGGACCCAAACAAACATCACCAATGAAACAGGAAAAATAACAACCAACACCAAAGAAATAAAAACCGTTATAAGAGAATATTATGCCAACACATTAGACAACCTAGAAGAAATAGATAAATTCCTAGAAACATATAATATACCAAAACGGAATTAGGAAGTAGTACAAAATTTGAACAGATTTTCATCTGTTCAACAGATGAGTAACAGCAAAAAGACTAAATGAGTAATCAAAAAATTCCAAACAGAAGTCNCCCATCTGATCCTCCCCTTCTTATGCTGTCTCTCTCTCAGAAATAAATTTTAAAAAATTCAAAAAAAACATTTCAATTCAAAAATCAACAAAACACAAAAGAAGGTAGAAATGAAGAACAAAAATGCTGTATGGAAACAGCAAAATGGCAGAAGTCCCTCTTCAGTGATTACTTTAAATGTAAATGGATTAAATGGTCTAATCAAAAGACAGAGTTTAGCAGAATGGATTAGAAAATAATCCAAGTATATGCTGTCTATAGGAGACTCACTTTAGATTTAAAAACAAACTAAACCCATAGTAGCAATTTACATTAGGGTTTTAAAGGAAGAGAGGAGTGTAAAATGTATGTTATCAAGGAAACTCTGACAAAGACAGAATCCCCAATTTATTTTTTTTAATTTTTTTATTTATTTCTAGGAGAGACAGAGAGAGAGAGAAACAGCGTGAGCAGGGGAGGGTCACAGAGAGAGGGAATCACAGACTCTGAAACAGGCTTTAGGCTCTGAGCTGGCAGTCAGCACAGAGCCCCACGCGGGGCTCGAACCCACGAACCACGAGATCATGACCTAAGCGAAAGTCGGACGCTTAACCGACTAACCCACCCAGGCGCCCCCAGAATCCCCAATTTAAATGAAATAATGTGATGTGCCTTATTGGCTCAGTCGGTTAAGCATCCGACTCAGGTCATGATCTCACGGTTCGTGGATCGAGCCCAGTGTAGGGCTCTGTGCTGACAGCTAGCTCAGAACCTGGAGCCTGTTTCAGATTCTTTTTCTTCCTCTCTCTCTGACTCTCCGTTTATCACGCTCTCTCTCTCTCTCTCTCTCTCTGTCAGAAATAAATAAAAAATAATAAAAAATAAAGAAGAGTTAATATCTATTCTGCTTAACTTATTACAGAAAATACAAGAAAATGAAACAGGGCCAAATTCATTCTATGAAGCCAAGAATCACACTGATACCAAAACCACAGAAAGACACCATGGAAAAAAAGGAAGTACAGGCCAATATCTCTTATGAACACAGAAGTGAAATTACTCAACAAAATACTAGCAAACCAAATCCAAAAAAATCATCATCATGATCACGTGGGATATATTCCAGGGTGATCAGGGTAGTCCTATATTAATAAATCACAAAAAGGATAAGACACTACAATAAGAGAAAGGGTAAAAACCAAATGTCCATGAAAGTAGATGCATAAAAAGCATTTGACCAAAGACAATATCCATTCATGATAGATACCATCAACAAAAATAGTTTACAGGGAACAAACCTCAACATAATAAAAGCTATATACGAAAAATACACAACAAACATAATACTCATTGAGGAAAAACTGAGGGTTTTCCCCTTAAGTCAGGTTTAAACAAGGATGTCCATTCATCACTTTTACTTAACATAGTATTAGAAATCCTAACCTTGGCAATTACACAAGAAGAAACAATTAAATATATCCTAATTGGTAAGGAAATGTAAAAGTTTCACTGTTTGCAGACGACATAATACTATATACAGAAAACCTAAAAGACAACAACAACAAGAATAAAAAAAAAAACCCTGTTAGAATGGATAAATAAATTCAATAAAGAAAGAGAAAGCAAAATCAAGGGGNAACTACTGGATTGTAGGGTAATACTATTTTTAACTTTATGAGAAACCCCATAGTGTTTTCCAGACTGACAGCACCAATTTGCATTCCCAGCAACAGTGTGAGAGCATTTCACTTACTCCACATCCTCAACAACACTTTTTATTGTTGGTGATATATTGATTTTAGATTCTTACAGGTGTAAAGTGATACCTCATTGTGGTTTTGTTCTGTATTTCCCTGATGGTAAGTGATGTTCAGTATCATTTCATATGCCTGTTGGCCATCTGGATGTCTTCTCTGGAAAAATGTCTATTCATGTGATCCGTCCATTTTTTTTTATCCAAATTTACATTGAATTCAAATTTCAGCGTTTTAGTTATTTATATACTTTCCAGCAACGACATTTCACTCCATTTTTTTAAAATCTGCAATGCACTGTCTTTCCTCTGATTTTTTTTTTTACTGATACTATTCTTTNTTTCTATAATGTCTTCCTTCATAAAATTTGTCAGGTGAAATGTTGCAAAACCTTCATATTTCACTGCAAATATTACAATTTCTATTAAAACTTTTTATTCCTTCATTTGTTTTTAATAGTGATATATTTATGCTTCTTTTGTAAAATTACTGTACCGAGTCTTTTAATAGTTATACNACGCATAAAAATAGTTATCATTATATGTATCTCTTCCAGAATTTAACATGGTAATTGTCAAGCTTGTTTGAATAAACTTAATTGGTCAGCAAAAACATTAAACGAGTATTTTTAAAATAACAACACTTACACATTGTTAACATGTTTAATTTTCTTGAGTGTTTCAAGTGATATCATAAAACAATCATAACAAATGTACTCCTGAGAAACTAGACATCCAGAATGGCTGTGTGAAAATGTTGGCAACTCTTCTTCCAAAAAGCAATAAAAATACTGGACAACATATTAAAAATATAATACTTAAATTTCCTGGACATTGAGCACAGGGTATATGACAAATTGGAAAGTATTCATTCAAGGTATCTATTGAATGTCATTAAGAACAGTAAGAGTCAAGAATGCCTAGGTGGCATAGTCAGTTAAGTTACTCTTGATTTCAACTCAGGTTATGATTCAAGAGATCTGACCTGCATTGATCCCCTTGTGCTGAAAGTGTGGAGCCTGTTTGGGATTCTCTATCCCCCCTCCCCCTGCCCATCCTCTGCTTATGCTGCTCTGTCTCTGTCTCTCTCTCTCTCCTTCTCTCTCTCTCAAAATAAATAAATACACTTTAAAAAGAGTAAGAATCTGTAGCATTTTAGCAAGGGGCCACTCCCACTCTTCCTCCAACATCTATGGTGTGGACGTGCTATCCTAGGCCAAAGCATATGTCACTGACCTGAACTATGGGGCTGACTTCATTGGGAGCAAATCAGGGAAAAGTCTATGCTTATGGATGTTGGTGAAAACAATCAAGATCTCATATGCACAGAATCAGAAAATACTAATATTGTGGCAGTAATAATTGAGACAATCTACAAAACAGCATACCAGACAGAACTTTAACAGGAAGATGCAGGGAAATAAAGAGTCAAAAATGAGTCCGATAAGATCAAACTTATTTCTGAGGTGCCTGGGTGGCTCAGTCGGTTACGCATCCACCTTTGGCTCAGGTCATGATCCCATGGTTTGTGGGTTCGAGCCCCGCATCAGACTCTGTGATGACAGCTAGCTCAGAGCCTGAAGCCTGTTTCAGATTCTGTATCCCTCTCTCTCTGACCCTTCCCTGTTCATACTGTTTCTCTCTAAGTAATAAATTTTAAAAATTTTAAAAATTTAAAAAAAAAGATCAAACTTATTTCTTTTTTAAAAATAAATTTTATTTATTTCTAGGAGAGAGAGACAGAGAGAGAGCGTGAACAGGGGAGGGTCAGAGAGAGAGGGAGACACAGAATCTGAAATAGCCTCCAGGCTCTGAGCTGGCAGTCAGCACAGAGCCCGACGCGGGGCTCGAACCCACGAACCACGAGATCATGACCTAAGCGAAAGTCGGACGCTTAACCGACTAAGCCACCCAGGCAATCCAGATCAAACTTATTTCTGATGATCTGGAAGTTTTTGCCAAGGTGGAAGGCTGTGTCTGCTCTAGAGATACTGGAAAAGGCCAGCAAAAATACTAGTACCTAGAAAACTACAAATCCTATCTGTCAACTTGATAAGCATTGAAGCAATTTCCAAGGCAGAAACAGATCCAACAACAAAAGCTGAAGCACTGACTGTCTCAGTGACAGTCACTGACCAATCAGTGAGTAACCACTAAGAGATACTGAACATGGGTTAGTCTGTAGGTAACCAGTCCAAATGCAAATACAAACAAAAACTGATCAATGACGTTAGTGCCTACATACTAGGAGAAACAGAATCAACAAAATGAGTCCAGGCAAGCCACTAAACAAATAAGCAGACAGAAAGAAAAGAGCAACAATAAAGAAAGCAACAGAAATATGTCACAAAGTGATGGAATAATAATCCAGAATTTTTACAATATATTATTGAAAATGTTCAGTTTTCAATAAGACATTAGGAGAAATGTAAAGAAACAGGAATGTGAAACCTATACACTGGCAAAAAAGCATACAATAGAAACTGGCTAAGACAGAGGTAAATACACAAATGAAATATTACAAATATGTTCCAAGAACTAAACGTAAACCACGTTTAAAGAATGAAATGAAAGCATGGTGACAATAACTATTTAAAACAACATGTGAGTAAAAACAGAAATTATACAAAAGACAAACTATGGTCTCACTGGTATATAGAACCAAAAATACTGAACTCATGGACACAGAGAGTAGAATGGTGGTTGATAGGGGCTGTGAAATGGATGAAATAGGAAGATATTGGTCAAAGGGTACAGACGTTCTGTTATAAAATGAATATGTTTTGGGGATCTAATTTACATTATGGTGATTATATTCAGTAATGCTGTATAGTATACTTGAAATTTGCTAAGACAGTATATCTTGAGTGTTGTCACCACCACCAACACCAAAATAAGCAACCAAAACATAACTATGTGGTGATGGATGTGTTAGCATAAGTGTGGTAATGTTTTCATAATGCATATGTATATTACATCATCATGCTGTTCATATTTAATATACACAATTTTTACTTATCATACTGCAATAAAGCTGAAGAAACAAATTATAAAAAAGAACCAAGAGGTATAACTTCCAAAACGACAGTTTATGGAGATCTGACAGACCCTCAGCACAAAGAACCAACCATTTAATGAGTGAAAAGTGTTAAAACTCAACCATTTAAAAGTTTCATTAAATTTTTGTAAGGAAATAAAGTGCATGAAGAAACATTTATTCAAGAACATCTAGAAGTACTTGGTAATAACAGTGACAGTTTATGGCATTTGATCAAAACACTGTTAAAATTCATCTACCTTCAGCTTTGTGTGGCAAAAAAATCTACTTTTGATGCTCTATTTTTAGCAAATGTAAGCAAAGAGAGAGGAGCTTCCTTTATTCCCAGCTCCCAACCAAGGTCTATGCTTTCAATCCAGGAAGCAGTGCTCTCATTTCTCATTCCTCTAAGTTCCATGCTGAGGAAGACAGTGTTACTAGTCAGTGTTAGACAGTGTTACTAGAAGACTGAGGACTTTTTCTTCCATCTGGTACACACCCATCAATAGAGTAGAAATTCTACCACAGGCACAGCAGGCCAAAGATACTGTAGTTCTACATATACCATAGCCTCACCTTTGTTTTGGGATGGCTGTTTATGCCAGAAGAAGCAAGCAAGATAGTCTCCTTTATGCCCACTAGTAGACCAGAGTTATAATTCAAAATAAGTAGTTTAGTATTACTGTTCCCATATCCTGTGACGTGGCACAAAGATTTGGCCTAGGTAGAGAGCCAGGACTTAAGCTTGAAAATCTCTGGGGCTTTACCTAAGGAAATAAATTATTTGGTGTAGAGTGTGTAAAATTTTGTGCCAAAAGCATTGTTGAAAGCAGTAGAGATTGTGGCATAGAATAATTAAGACAGAGCAGCCAGTAGCTCTAGGATACTTAGAACAATAAAGGAAATGATAAATCAGATAGAAATTTACCAGAGAGAGTCAGGGAAACATAATTTGAAAGAATACTTCAAAAATCACACTTAAAGATGAAACTTAGAATGTCTGTTGTGCAAGTTTTAAATGATACCCACTCAGGAGCAATCATATCAAACCTAAGGAAAATATGGAAAGATTCTTTAGGTCACACACAGTACTATCAAAGGGCAGAGGCCTTAACCACAACAAAGAGTTCCAGCACAAACTCTGACCAAACACTGACTGAATAATAAACTATTCTGACCCATTTTTCATAAATGGCCTTTATTATCTTGAAGTATGTTTCCTCTATCCCTACAATGTTGAGGGTTTTTATAATAAATGGATATTGTATTTTGTCAAAAATTTTGTGTGTATTGAGAATATAATATGGTTCTTAATCTTTCTTTTACTATTGTGGTGTGTCAAGTTGATTGGTTTGTGAAAGCTGAATCACTCTTGAGACGCAGGAATAAACCCCATTTGATTGTGGTGAATGATTCCTTTAATGTACTGTTGGATTCTATTAGCTAGTATTTTGGTGAGAATTTCTGCATCCATGTTCATTAGAGATATTGGCCTACAGTTCTCTTGTTAGTGAGGTCTGTGTATGCTTTTGTAATCAGCGCAATGTTGGTCTCATAGTATGAGTTTGGAAATTTTCCTTCCATGTTTTGTAGCATTCCCTTGTGAAGCCATCTGATCCTATACTTTTATTTGTTGGAAGATTTTTGATTCTTGATTCAATTTCATTGCTGGTTGTAGATTTGCTCAACTTTTTGATTTCTTTCTGTTTCAGTTTTGGTTGTTTATATGTTTCTAGGAATTTATACATTTCTTCAAGATTATATTATCGGTTGGCATATAATTTTCATATTATTCTGTTATAATTGTTTCTAGGTCTGTGATATTTGTTGTCATTTCTCCTTTTTCATTTTGATGTTATCTATTTGTGTCATTTATATTTTCTTTTGATAGGTCTGGCTATATTTGATCAATTTTATTAATTTTTTAACGGATCCAGCTCCTGGTTTCAATGACCTATTCTCTCTCTCTCTCTCTCTCTCTCTCTCCATATATATATATAATATAATTTATTTCCACTCTAATATTTATTATTTTCTTTATTTTTCTGCCTTTAAGCTTTGTTTGTTTCTCTTTTTCTACCTCCTTTAGATGTAAATTTAGGTTGTTTATTCAATTTTTTCTTGCTTCTTGAGGTAAGCCTGTATTGCTATACTTCCTCTCAGACCCATTTCTACTGCATCTGAAAGATTTTGGACCCTGTGTTTTTGTATTCGGTTGTTTCCATACATTTTTTCTTCTTTGATTTCCTGACTGACCCATTTATTGTTTAGTAGCATGATGTTTCATCTCCATGTATTTATGTGTCTTTCCAAACTTTTTCTTGTGTTTGACTTCAAGTTTCATAGCTTTCTGGTCAAAAAATATGCATGGCATGATCAATTTTATGTACTTGTTGAGGCCTGATTTGTGACTTAGTATGTAATTTATTCTGGATAATGTCCCATGTTCATTTGAAAATAATGCATATTCTGTTGCTTTAGGATGAAATGCTATGAATATATCTGTTAAGCCTATCTGGCCCAGTGCGTCATTTAAAGCCATTGTTTCCTTGTTGATTTTCTGCTTGGACGATCTGTCCGTTGCTGTAATTGGATTAAAATCTCCTCTTATCATTGTATTACTATTGATGAGTTCCTTTATGTATGTTATTAATTGTTTTTTATATTTAGGTACCTTTTATTGGGGGCATAAGCATGTACAATTGTTAGATCTTCTTGTTGGATGGCCCCATTTATTATGGTATAGTGCCTTTCTTAATCCTTTGTTATAGGCTTTGGTTTAAAATCTAGTTTGTTTGATACAAGTACTGTTACTCTGGCTTTTTATGCTGATTTGCATGATACTTGTTTCCCCAACCCCTCACTTATTATCTGCAGGTACTTTTAGATCTAAAATGATTCTCTTGTAGGCAGTATGTAGATGAGTCTTGTTTTTTAATTCATTCTAGCTCCTATTTCTCTGGATTGGAGGATTAAGTCCATTTACATCAGAATAATTATTCATAAATATACATTTAGTGCCATTTTATTTATTGTTTTGCCATTGTTTCTAGAGATTTTCTTTGTTACTTTACTGTATTTTTCACTTTTGTTGTTTCTTTTCCACTTAAGAAGTCCCCTTTAATATTTTTTGCAGGGCTGATTTAGTGGTCACAAACTCCTTTAGTGTTTGTTTATCTGGGAAACATTTTATTTTTCCTTCTATTCTGAATGAATGCCTTGCTCATCCATGTATCCATGCATTTAGTGAGATTTCACATCTAGAGACAGCAGTGACAGCAGCAGGTCTCATTTTGCAAGGACACTTGTGCACACCTTGTTAGTATTGTGCCTAGTCTGGCAGAGAACAACAAAGTGCCCATAACAGGCAAAGAGAGCCTTGCAGACAACTTGCCTAAAGGAAAAAGTTACCAGGAATCAATAGCAGGATAGATACGACACTGATAGGAGACACTCCCTCAAACACGAGGTCTTGGGTTAGGGGACACTGCACTGCAGGGCACTACAGATCCTCCCCTTCATAAGTGCATTACTTTCAAGAGCAAAAGATTTACACGACTCTCCTAACACACAAATATGAAGAATTAGAAAAATGAGGAGAAAAATATGACTTAAAGGAAAAAAAAAGGACAGACCCAGAGACCTTAGGAAAGTGAACATAAATAATATGATGCATAGAGAATTTAAGCTAATCATCATAAATATACACACAGGACTGGAGTAATGAGTGGAGGGCACCAGTGAGGCCCTTAAAACAGAGATAAAAAAAGAACCACTCAGAGATGGTCAACACAATAAAAAGATTTAAAATATAATTGGAATAAAAGACAGGCTAGAGAAACAATTAATAATTTGGAAGTAAGAGTAATGGAAAGCAATCCAGCTGAACAAATGAGACAAAAATATGCAAATTAAAAATAGACGTATGGAACTCAATGAGTCTATTAAGTGTAACAATGTTCGCATTATAAGGATCCTAATATATGAAAAGTGATAAAAGAATTAAGAACACTTATTTGAATAAATAATAGCAGGAAGCTTCCTAATATGGGACATGAAACATATCCAGATCCAGATGGCAGAGAGATCACCCCAAAATATCAACCAAAGAAGGGACATAGCAAGACACAAGAAATTAAAGAGCATAAAAGTAGTGAAAAAGAAAAAAAATTAAAAGTAGCAAGAGACCCACTTACAAGAATGGACAGATTGCCTAAGCAGAAAATCAACAAGGAAATAATGGCTTTGAATGAAACGCTGGACAAGACGGACTTAACAGATATATTCAGNCACATATCAGAAAACAAATCAGCCCTAAACAAGAACAAAAAGATGAATATCTTATCATGTATTTTCAGACCAGAGTGCTATGAAACTTGAAATAAATGACAAAAAAAATTTGGAAAGACTATCAATAATTATAGATTAATGAATTTCCTACTAAAGAATGAATGGATTATCCAAGAAATCAAAGAGGAAATTTAAAAGTTCATGGAAGCCAATGAAAATGATAACATGACAGCCCAAAATCTCTCCGATGCAGCAAAGACAGACATAAGAGGGAAGTATATAGTAGTCCATGCCTTCCCAAAGAAGGAAGAAAGGCCTCAGAACACAAACTAAAATTATACTTCAAGGA
>NW_027527926.1:69837-70714 GCF_008692635.1 Crocuta crocuta | reverse complement strand
AAAGGAGCTGGAAAAAGAAATAAACTAACAAATAAAAATAGCAGAAAATCAGCAGAAGAAAGCAAATGAAAAGATTAGAGCAGAAAGGAATAGTATCAAAATAACAAAAAAGTAAGGTAGAAAAAAATCAACGAAACTAGGAGTTGGTTTTTTCAAAGAATCAACAAAATTGGTAACCCCCTAGCCAGATTTTTCGAAAAGAAAAAGGAAAGGACCCAAATAAACAAAATCATGAATGAAAGAAGAGAGATCACAATCAATATCACAAAAATACAAACATAAGAGAATATTATAAACATTTATATGCCAACAAATTGGGCAATTTGAAAGAAATGGACAAATTCCTAGAAACATATAAACTACCAAAACTGAAACAGGAAGAAATAGAAAATTTGAACAGACCCATAAGCAGTAAAGACATTGAATATTATTCAAAAATCTTCCATTCTTTCTCAGTAGCAACATGGATGGAGCTTGAGGGTGTTATGCTGAGCCAAATAAGTCAGGCAGAGATAGATAAATACCATATATTTGCATATATGGAGGGTTAGGAGGAACTTAACGGAGGACGCTCGGGGAGAATAAGGGGGAGGAAATAGTGGGGAAGAGGGAGAGAGGCAAACCATGAGAAACACTTGAATGCTGAGAACAAACTGAGGACTGATGGGAGTGGGGGGCGGGGAATGATGGGCATGGAGGAGGGCACTTGTGGGGATGAGCACTGGGTGTTATATGGAAACCAACTTGACAATAAACTATTTGTAAAAAAAAGAAAAAAAAAAGCAGTCTTCATGTGTATCTGCAGACTAATCCAGTAATAACTACAAATAAATTATGGCTGATGAGAAAGAAAAAAAAAAAAAAAAAATTCCCAAAA
>NW_027527926.1:61725-69807 GCF_008692635.1 Crocuta crocuta | reverse complement strand
CCAGAAAACAAGAGTCTAGGGCCAGATGGCTTCCAAGGGAAATTCTACCAAAGATTTAAAGAAGTGTTAATACTCATTCTTTTGAAGTTGTTACAAAAAATAGAAATGGAAGGAAAATTTTCAAACTTATTCTGAGTCAAGGATTACCTTGATTCCAAAACCAGACAAAGATCCTACTATAAAGGAGACATACAAAACAATTTCCCAGATGAACATGGATGCAAAAATTTCTCAAGAAGATACTAGCAAACTGAATCCAACAATACATAAAAAGAATTATTCACCATAATCAAGTGGGATTTATTCTCGGGTTTCATAGCTTGTTCAACACCTGCAAATAAACAATGTGATAAATCATATTAATAAGAGAAAATATAAGAACCACACAATCCTCTCAATAAATGCAGAAATAGCATTTGACAAAATAGAGCATCCTTTCTTGATAAAAATCCTCAAGAACGTAGGGATAAAAGGGACATACCTTTAGATACTAAAGGCCATACATGAAGGAAACACAGCCAGTATCATCCTCAATGGGTAAAAACTGAGGATACGTCCACCTAGTGTCAATAACATGACAGGGATCTCCACTCTCACCACTGTAGTTCAACTTAGTGTTGGAAGTCCTAGCATCAACAGTCAGACAACGAAAAGAAGTAAAAGGCATTCAAACCAGTGAGGAAGAACTTTCACTCTTCACAGATGACATGATACTCTACATGGAAAACCCAAAAGACTCCACCAAAAAACTGGTAGCACTGATGCATAAATTTAGCACTATCATAGGATATAAAATCAATATACAGAATTCAGTTGCATTTCCAAACACCAATAATGAAGCAGCAGAATGAGAAATCAAGGAATTGATCCCATTTATTATTGCACTAAAACCCATAAAATACCAAGGAATAAACCCATAAAATAACAAGGAATAAACCTAACCAAAGAGGCAAAAGATCTGTATGCTGAAAACTATAGAAAGCTTATGAAAGAAACTAAAACACAAAGAAATGGAAAAACAGTCCATGCTCATGGATCTAAAGAACAAATATTGTTAAAATGTCTAGGCTATCCAAAGCAATCTACACATTCAATGCATTCACTATCAAAATAACACCAGCATTCTTCAAAGAGCTAGAATAAACAATTCTAAAATTTTGTATGGAACCAGAAGACTCTGAATATCCAGAGTAATTCTGAAAAAAATAAAAAAAGCAGGAGGCATCACAATTCCAGATGTCAAGCTGTTTTATTAAGCTGAAATTATCAAGAAAGTATGATACTGGCATAAAAACGGACACATGGATCCATGTAACAGAATAGAAAACCCAGAAATGGACCCACAAATGTATGGCCATCTAATTTTCTCCAGAGCCAGAAAGAATATCCAATGTAAAAAGATAGTCTCTCCAGCAAATAGTGTTGGGGAAACTGGACAGCGGCATGCAGAAGGATGAATGTGGACCACTTTCCTACATTATACACACACACACAAAGCTCAAAATGGATGAAAGCCCTAAATGTAAGACAGGAAACTATCGAAACCCTAGACGAGAAAACAGGCAGCAAACTCTTTGAGTTCGGCTGCAAAAACTTGTTACTAGAAATGTCTCTAGAGGCAAGGGAATAAAAGAAAAAATGAACTAATGGGACCTGATCAAGATAAATAGCTTCTGCACAGTGAAGGAAACAATCAATAATATTAAAAGCAGCTGACTGAATGGGAGAAGATATTTGCAAATTAAATGTGAGATAAAGGGTTGGTATCCAAAATCTATAAAGAACTTAACAAACTCAACACTCAAAAAATAACTCCACAAAAAACAATCAATTAAACAAACAAACAAAAAATTCCAAATAATCCAGTGAAGAAATGGGTAAAATACACAAATGCAGACACTTTTCCAAAGAAGATATCCACATGGTTAACAGACACATGAAAAAATGTTCCCTATCACTCATCATCAGGGAAATACAAATCAAAACTACAATGACATACTACTTCATTCCTGTAATAATGACTAAACTCATCAACTCAGGAAACAACATATCCTGGGAAGGATGTGGAAAAAGGGGATCATTTTTGCAGTGCTGAATGAAAACTAGTGTATCCACTCTGGACATTGTATGGAGCTTCCTCAAAAAAATTAAACAATAGAGCTACCTATGACCCATTAATTGCACTCTTAGGTGTTTATTAAAAGGATACAAAAATGCTGATTTGAAGGGCACATGCACCCCAATATTTATAGCAACACTATTATCAATAGTAAAATTAAGGGAAGAACCCAAATGTCCGTTGACTGATGAATGGATAAAGAAGATGGGGTATTACTTGGCAGTCAAAAAGAATGAAATCTTGCCATTTGCAACAGCATGGATGTAACTAAAGTATATTATGCTATGTGAAATAAGTCAGTAGGAGGAAGATAAGTATCATATGATGTCCCTCATATGGGGAACTTAAAAACCAAAGTAGACGAACATAGGGGAAGTGAAGGAAAAACAAGATAAAAATGGAGAAGGAAGCATGCCATAAGAAACTCTTAAATACAGAGAAAAAATGAGGGTTGCCTGAAGGAAGGTGGTGGTGGGGGGAACCTAAATAGGTGATGGGCATTAAGGAGGAAACTTATTGGGAGGAGCAGTGGGTGTTGTATGTAAGTAATGAATTACCATGTTTTACTCTTGAAACCATTATTATACTATATGTTAAATAACTTGGATTTAAATATTTTTTTTAAAGTGGCAAGAGGACAGAAGACAGTTGTATACAAAGGAACAGTATAAACTAATAAGCATATTTTTCCAGCAGAAACTTTGCAGACCAGAAGGTACTGGCATTATATATTCAAAGTATTGAAAAGGAAAAATCTGTAGCCACAAATAATCTATCCAGCAAGGCTATCACTCAGAATAGAAAAATTATTTTTTTTCAGACAAATGAAAACTATAGGATTTCATAACCACTAAAAACCATCCCTACAAGAAATATTATAGGGAACAATTTAAGTGGAAAAGAAAGAAGATAAATAGATTAAGAAAAGATAGAGGCACAAAATCAGTAAAATAAATAAATCTGTAATATTTAGTAAAGGTATTCAGAAAAGTAAATGGATGTAAGATATGATACCTTGTATGTAAAATGTAGGGGAAAAGCACGAATGGATAGGTTCAAATTAAGCCATCATAAACTTACTACAGATTGCTACTTACAGAAAATATTATATAAAAATGAAATGGTATGCACCAATCAAAAAGTAGTAATATATATGGGAAGAATAAAAAGAAAGGAACCCAAGCATATCTCTAAGGAAAGACAAAAAACAATGAAAGAGAGGAAGAAAAGAAAGGATCAGAGAAATACTACAAAAGCAAATACAGATTAAATAACAAAATGGCAATAAATACATATACATCAATAGTTACTTGGAATGTAAATGGACTAAATGCTCAATTCAAAAACATAGGGTTACAGACTGCATAAAAAAGAGACCCATCTATATGCTGCCTATAGTAAACTCATTCCAATTGAAACCACTTGCAGATTGAGAGTGAGGGGCTGCATAAATATTTAGCATGCAAATAACTGTCAAAAGAAAGCCAGAGTAGCAATACTTACACAGGACAAAATAGACTTTAAAACAAACTGTATAGCAAGAGACAATAAAGGACACTATGTAAAAATAAAAAGAACAATCCAAGAGGAATACATAACAATTGTAATAATTTATCTACCATACATGGTAGTACCTAAATACATAAAACAGTTAAAAGCAAACATAAAGAAACTAAGCAATAATAATAAATAAGATCATTGGACTTTAACATCTCACTTAAATCGATCTATAGATCATCCAACAGAAAATAAATAAAGTAACAGTGGCTTTGAAAGGCACACTGGACCTGAAAGATGTAACAGATATATTTAGAACATTTCTTCCTAAAGCAACAGAACGCACATTCTATTCAAGTAAATACAGATCATACTCCAAAAGAGATCACATATTGTTAACCAATTTGAAAACATCAATGGCATACTATGCATCTTTTCTGACCACAGAGCTATGAAAGTAGAAGTCAAAAACAAGAAAATACCTGGAAACACACAAATACATGGAGAGTAAATGCCCCTACAGAATTAATTGGTCAACCAGAAGACCAAAACCACACGGAAACTGTTGCGGATGAAATGACACAAAGACAAGACACACACAAAAGACAGACACAGACACAACTCCGGCCGGAGGAACAATTCTACGCAAGCCCCTCTTGTGGTTTATTTTATACCCCGGTAACTGGATACAAACTGAAATTTACAAGATGCATTCCTTTACCAAATAAGGGCAAGTAGCCAAACACATTTCAAGGACGGGGGGAGCAAAGGGGGGAAGGGACCACAGCATGTTTACTAAGAGGCCTGCTCACAATTCCAGCCTCCTCCTTATTTCTAAGGAGGGCATGTTCCCTCGTGTGCGAGCAGATCATTAACCTTGGATATTGTGTGCAGGCCCCTTGGCAGAACATCCTGTTTGCAGGCATGATCTGCTCAGGCAGAGAGTCCCGTGTGAGGGCACATCTCTGCGTCCTTAACCACGCTTTCTTGTTGTCACTGTCGGGCTACCACAGGAAACAAATGAAAATTAAAACACAAAAATCCAAAACCTCTGATATAAGAAAAGCAGTGTAACAGGGAAGTTTATAGCAATGCAGGCATACTCCAAAACGCAAGAAAAATGTGCAATAAACAACCTACATTTACACCTAAGGGAGCAAGATAAAGAGCAAATGAAACTCACAGTCAGCAGAATGAGGGAAAAAATAAAGGTTAGAGCAAAGATGATATAGAAACAAATAAAAAGAAAAAAAGAAAAAGAAAACAACTATAGAACAGATCAGTGAAATCACAAACTGGTTTGTTGAAAAAATCAACAAAATTTATATACTTCTGGTGACTCATTAAAACAGAGAGAGAAGAATCTAAGAAACAAAATCATAAATGAAACAGAAGATATAACAAACACTACAAAAGTACAACAGTTATAAGAGAATATTATGAAAAATTATCTGCTGACATTGGAAAATTTAGAAGTAATGGATAAATTTCTAGAGACATATAACTTACCCAACATAAAACAGATAGAAATAGGTAAGTGGAAGAGACTGATTACTAGCAATGAAATGGAATCAATAATCTAAAGACTCCCAACAAATAAAAGTCCATGTCCAGACAGTTCACAGGCAAATTCTACCAAACATTTGAAGCAATATTCTATTCTTCTCAAACCACTCAAAAATAGAAGAGAAAGGTCCATACCATGAGACCTGGACACCAGGCAACAAAAACAGATAATTGTATCAAAAAGAACTACAAGTCAATATCTCTCATGAACATAGATGTAGAGTACAAATCCTGAAAAAAATATTAGCAAACCAATTCCAACAATACATTAAAAAAATTCACCACTATCATGTGGGATTTATTCCCAAAATGCAAGGGGGTTTAATATTCAGAAATCAATCATGTGGTACATCACAACAGTAAGAGAAAAATTAAAAACATATGATCATTTCAATAGATGAAGAAAAAACAATTGACAAAGCTCAACAATGGTTCAATATAAAAACTCTCAACAAAGTAGGTCTAGAAGAAACAAACTTCAATATAATAAAGGTATTATATGAAAAAAACACAGTCAACATCATTTTCAATATGAAAAACTTGAGATCTTCCCCCCTAAGTTTACTAAGAAGACAAGGATGTCCACTCTCAGCACTTTTATTCAACATAGTACTGGATGTCTTAACTACAGCAATCAGACAAAAAAAAAAACAACAATAAACAATAAAAAGCATTCAAATTGGTAAGGAAGAGGTATCACTTTCACTATTTGCAGTTCACATGGTCTCCATATAGAAAACCTCAAGAACTCCATGAAAAAAATACTAGAACAGATAAATTAATTCAGTTAAGTCACAGGACACAAAATCAATGTGCAGAATTCTGTTGCATTTGTGTGCACAAATAATGAAGAAGCAGAAATTAAGAAACAGTCTTTTTTAAAATAGCAACAAAAATAATAAGATATCCAGGAATAAATGGAACTACAGAGGTAAAAGACCTTTACTGAAAAACTATATAATATTCATGAAAGAAATTGAAGATAACAGAAAACAAAATAGAAAGGCATTTGATGATTATAAATTGGAAGAATGATTATTGGTAAAATGTGTCACTTCCCAAAGCAATCTACAGATTTAATTCCATCTCTATGAAACTAAAAGCAGCATTAAAAAAAAACAACTAGAACTAACCTAAAATTTGTGTGCAACCACAAAAGAGCGTTCATAGACTGCCGGGATCTGGCACTCCAGGAAGTGCTGCTGGTATATGGTGTGTGCATTCTGCTGTTGTGTTTTGGCTGCTCTTTCCTACTGATCAGTCCTCGGAAGAGCTCCTCCTTCCTTCCATGGCAAAATGGTTGGGATACTTAACTAGCTGTGCTTTATTTTGTTGAAGTTCCCCTCAAAAAAAGTGGTGGGAGTCTGATCCAATGAAAAGTTAAATGAATCAGGTATAAAAAACAGACGAATCGAATTTTTAAAAATCTATAAACCTGACTCCTAGGAAAAATGAAGGAAAAAGNTGGACTGTTTGGTGCTTTTACTAGGTGTGCCTTGATTTTCTTTCTTTCTTGCTTTCTTTCTTTCTTTCTTTCTTTCTTTCTTTCTTTCTTTCTTTCTTTCTACTGAATTAATCGTGGAAAAAAAGGGTGGAGACCTGTTTCACTAAAAAAGGAGAAAAGGAAAGGGAAGAAAAACCCAAATTGAATAGAAAATAACTATAAGGCTGATTCCAAAGAAAAAGAAAGGAAAAAAATAGAACATAATTGCAGAAGAAAAGAAGAAAAAAGAGAAAGAATAAAAAAGGCTGGTCAAGCATAAAAAAAAGATAGAAAATGAAATGATACACAACAAATAAGGAACTATAAGCCTGATTCAAAAAGAAAAAAGGAAGGGGGGAACAATGTTGTCTGTTTTTCCTGAGTGGTGCTAGTTTTGCTGATCTGGAGGAGTGGCTGGCTACATCATCTCAGCCAGTCTTTCCCAAGAAACAAGAAGTTGCCACTCATGGAGGGTCAGGATTTGGTGTAAGCAGTTCTTTTTCTTTTTAATTTTTTTTAGTTTATTTTTGAGACAGAGAGAGACAGAGCATGAGCGGGGGAGGGTCAGAGAGAGAGACACACACAAAATCTGAAACAGGCTCCAGGCTCTGAGCTGCCAGCACAGAACCCGATGCGGGGCTCAAACCCACGAACCGCAAGATCATGACCTGAGCCGAAGTCGGACGCTTAACCGACTGAGCCACCCAGGCGCCCCTGGAGTAAGCAGTTCTTGTGTCCCCTGGGAGCCTTTGTATTGCTCTCTGAATTCCCACCATGTTTGTTTTGGAAGCAAAATACCACCACTCCATTCTCTCATTCTCAAACAAGGCATCTCAGCCTCTACTGTTAAGGCAGCCCTCACATATTAGTGAGGACAGTCAGCTTGTCCTGTGACACATTTTTCCTTTTGTGTGTGTGTGTGTTTGTGTGTGTGTATGTGTGTTGCTGGAATTCAAAACCCTAAGTTTCTAAAGACCTGGCATGGCTCAGATCTTTTCCCCTCCTTTGTAATACAGCCTCTCCTCTCTGTTGATGAAAGGACGTTGGCAGCAGCTGCAAGGTCTTTTGTCCTTGGGGAGTCAATAAACCCTCCTCCTAAAGTACTCCAGGAAGGGGACTGTTCTTTCCCAGTGAACCTTGGGGAATCTCTACAAGATGCTATGAACTCCTGGCACAGCTCCTTCCTCCCGAGGAATGCATGTGACAGCTTTGATCTGGAGAGCATACACTTGTAAAACCTCAGAGTTTCAGCTACAAAGGTTTTAAGCAAAATTGAACTGGCACACTCAGTAGTTTTTGCTCTACAGTCTGTGGTCCAGAGAGGTTTTCCTCTTTTGTTAACTCGATGCTGCCCTTTCTGAAACCCCCTCTTCTTTTTTTTTTTTCCTCCATGTGAAAAGTGTCCCCTTCCTTCCAT
>NW_027527926.1:61265-61536 GCF_008692635.1 Crocuta crocuta | reverse complement strand
ACTGCATCTTAAATCCTTCCCCAGAGACTTTTTGTTTTGATAAAAGTAATTTATTTATTTTTAATAAAATTAATTTATTTTTGTTTTTGTTCCCCTTGTTTCAGGATACAAATCTAGGAAAAAGTTGCTATGGTCAATGTCACAGACATTATTGCTTTTGTTCTTTTCTAAGATTTTTTTATAGTTTCAGGTCTTACATTTAAGTCTACTCCATCAGAATTTCTTTTTGTGTTTGGTCTAAGTAAGTGGTCCCGTTCATTTTTTCACTTTG
>NW_027527926.1:59987-61259 GCF_008692635.1 Crocuta crocuta | reverse complement strand
TCATTTTTTCATGTTGCTGTCAAATTTTCACAACATGATTTGTTAATGATCTTCTATTTTTCCAATTAGACATTCTTTCTTTTTTTTTTGTCAAAATTTAATTGACCATGTTATTGTGTTTTTTTCTGAGTTTTATATTCTATTCCATTTATATGTATATATTTTTGTGCCAATATCATCCTGTTTTGATGACTACAGCTTTGAAACACTACTTGAATTCTGCAAGTGTGATGGGTCCAGTTTTCCTTTTTTTTTTTCAAGATTTCTTTTGCTATTTAGTGCCTGTTATGGTTTCATACAAATTACAGGACTGTTTCTCAAACTTCTGTGAAAAATGCTGTTGGTATTTTGATAGGGATTGCATTAAATGTGTAGATTGATTTAGGTAATACAGACATTTTAACAATATTCTTCCAATCTATGAGAAGAAAAGCCTTTCCATTTCTTTGTGTTTTCTTCAGTTTCCTTCACCAGTGTTTTATAGTTTTCCCATTAGACTCATTTCACCCCTTTGCTCAGGTTTATTCCTAGATATCATTAATTTTGGTATAATTATTAATAGGACTGTTTTATTGATTTCTCTTTCTGTTGGTTCATTATTGGTGTATAGATTTGCAATAAATTTTTATATATTATTTGTATCCTGTAACTTTACTGAATTTGTTTTATCAGTTCCAGCATTTTTATGGCGTCTTTTGTGTTTTCTATATATAGTATGTTGTCATATGCAAATAGTTAAAATTTTAATTCTTCCTTTCTGATTTGGATTCCTTTTAATTCGTTTTGTCCTTATATTGCTGAAACCAGGACTTGAAGTTCTTTATTGAATAAAAGTGGTGAGGATGGACATCCTTGTTTTGTTCCTGACTTCAGAGGAAAAACTCTTAAGTTTTCCCCCATTAATGATGATGTTAGCTCTGTGTTTATGTATATGGCTTTGATTGTTGAGCTATGTTCCCCCTTGACCTACTTGGTTCATGGTGTTTTTATAATGAAATGGTGGTTTATCTCAAGCTATTCCAAAAAATAGAAATCGAAGGAAAACTACCGGACTCATTTTATGAAGCCAGCATCACTCTGATTCCCAAGCCAGACAGAGATCCAGCAAAAAAAGAGAACTACAGGCCAATATCCTTGACGAATACGGATGCAAAAATCCTCAACAAGATCCTTGCAAATCGAATCCAGCAGCATATGAAAAGAATCATCCACCAAGATCAAGTGGGATTCATTCCTGGGTTACAGGGCTGGTTCAACATTCGCAAAACAATC
>NW_027527926.1:59524-59978 GCF_008692635.1 Crocuta crocuta | reverse complement strand
TTGAATGCTGACAAAAACTGAGGACTGATGGATGTGGGGGGAGGGGGGGATGGGCATGGAGGAGGACACTTGTGGGGATGAGCACTGAGTGTTATGTGGAAACTAATTTGACAATAAACTATTAAAAAAAGAAAAAGAAATGGTGGTTTATTCTTTCAAATGCTTTCTCTTTATCTATTGAAATGATCAGATGGTTCTTACCCTTACTCTTATTGATGCAATGTATCTTGTAGATTGTTTTGCAAATATCAAACCATGCTATCCATGATTAATCTTTATTGCGATAAATATCAGACTTTTGTATATTCTACATAAGTGTTAGACCATTAAAATAATCACTTTTCTTACTGGCTATCCTTGGGATATGGAATTTCCCTTTTTCCACACCTGCAACAAATTTGATAGAATAAAATAACTGTAACTTAACATCAGAGAATGACATAACAGGAGGTAA
>NW_027527926.1:58844-59029 GCF_008692635.1 Crocuta crocuta | reverse complement strand
AGAGTTTGACAGAACAGAAGGTAACATTTTATAATATAAGAAATAAGAATTAAAAGTACCAAATGAAATAGTTTCTGAGGCTGAAGAAATGGTCACATCAGGTACTATGAAATTTGAGAAATGAAGCTTTGTTCTCATGGATAGTGTCACCTTCTACTTAAAAAGCCTATGGCAATTGTATATGT
>NW_027527926.1:58122-58835 GCF_008692635.1 Crocuta crocuta | reverse complement strand
GATTGCGTGTGTGTGTGTGTGTGTGTGTGTGTGTGTGTATCTCACAGTCTCATTCTGGATTTCCCATGGATGAAAGATGTGAAGGAAATAAAAATATATATAAGGAGAGAAGAAAAATGACCTGTTTTTTTTTTTGTTGTTGTTGTTGTTGTTCAAGGTAAGAGAAATGCTGTTAAGAACACACAGTCACAAGATAACAGGACATGTACATATTTAAGAGGAGGTGTGTCATCCATCATTATTCCCCTATTTTACTCACTTTCACTACCTTTTTCATTATAAACTCACAGCATCATCTAGCTCTGAGCCCTGAAATAGTCCCAAAGCTATAGACAGATCAGGTGATCAGGTGGGAAGAATCATTTGGCATGCTCTTGGTATTTCCTAAGTGTGTTTTGTTAATTATTGAGCAGCAAGAAAAACTATGAGTAATTTGGGGTTATTACCAAGTCTGTCTATATTAAAAATCTGGTCAACTGAGAATGAGTTAGCCATCTCTTATATGACTTCCTCTAAGGTGTAACGATTGCACTTATGACGAGTTGGCTCAGCTCAAATCATGGGTATCCTCATTCTCCCTCCATACAACCAGTGTATTATAATAAAAACCAGGTAACCCACTGAACAGTGGCAAATTCCCTGCAAATCATGAAGACCTGCTGTTCTAGCAACATTTAGTTGTCACTAGCTTAATTCACGTGGAAATCAACTGA
>NW_027527926.1:57147-57841 GCF_008692635.1 Crocuta crocuta | reverse complement strand
TCATGTGAAAATCAACTGACATTATAAACATCAAAGAAGAACAGAATTTCAGTTTCTATGTCTGATAGCCATGTGCCTAAGGAGAACACTTCATCTGTTAGGGCCTCAGATTTCTCATATGTAATATTAAAGTGCCATGTCTAGATCTTCAAGATTTCTTCATTTTGAAGATGTTATATTGTGCTTTGATTGCTCTCTCAGGATTTCTGTCTTATATGTAAAATAAGTCATACATGTGCAACAAATATACCAACTGATAAGCAACATTCATTTTATTAGTAAAATTGAAAAGTCTACAAATCCAATAAAATACACAAAAAGTATCATTTCACAATTCTAAAGTAAAATCTATAGTAATTTGGGTCAAACTAAAAATATTCATGTAAATCTAATAATAATGGTTGATAAAGAACAGTAACCATAGTATAAAAAGGAACTTAACAGCTACTGGAGATTTTATTGGAACAACATAAATATTACTAGTATTTAGAAAAGACTGAGTCTGGGTCACTACAAAAACATCCAAGAATTAGGAAAATAAGACATGCCAATGATATATTTTTATTTATTAATAGTGAATACTCAAATATTTCCCCCTATGGGTTTCACAGACTGACCACGGCCCATAAGAATTTTCAAAAGACCCATAGATCAACTTTTACTTTATTAATAATTTCAATATGAGAGCCCACAT
>NW_027527926.1:55964-56867 GCF_008692635.1 Crocuta crocuta | reverse complement strand
AGAGCCCATATTTTATTTTAGATTCTGGTACAAATTAATAATTGATCTAGAAGAGTATTGTCCTCAGGGATGCCCTTTTAATTATCCTCAGATTATACATTAATTCTGGTGAATTATTTTTAAATGGGAAAATACAATGATTAAAAAGCAGGTGGTTGTGGTTTAAATTGTGAGGTGTTTAGAGTTGACAATACAGGTCAAAACAGGATTCAATTAATGAATGTATTAACCACTCTTCACTGCTAACACTTAACACAGTTGATGTTTTAATAAAAAAAATGAACAAAATTCTTCAAAACACCTATAGATGCATAGAAATAGATAATAGAAAGAGATGCATACCTTCCTATTCTCCAAGCTAGAATTAACCTTCTTTGGATGCATCTCATCCTACCTCTAAATAGGTCTTCTTTTCATTTTGAATCTACGGTTTTAAGTGCACTTGCTAAAGTAGAGCATTTGGTTTTTAATATTTTTATAAGCCTCTTGCTCAAGTATAGATCTCTTTGTGCTGGAAGTATGCAAATCTGGAACATAAAATCGTAAGAATATTTTGCCTTTCCTTTGAAACTGTTTCTTATTTAGCCTACTAAAATTTGCAAGTATTAACTCAGTCCCCACTTTTTAAAGTCTGTCATCTGAGGGTATGAGGCAAAAAAATAATATGTATGTTTCCCAGCAAATCATTGAGCTTTAAATTTGAGAATAATAGTTGTTGGGGCACCTGAGTGGCTCAGTAGGTTAAGCGACCAACTTCAGCTCAGGTCATTATCTCATGGCCTGTGAGTTCAAGCCCTGCATTGGGCTCTGTGCTGACAGCTCAGGGCCTGGATGGAGACTGCTTCGGATTCTGTGTCTCCCTCTCTGTCTGCCCCTCCCCGACTCACAGTGTCTGTCTCTCAA
>NW_027527926.1:55674-55908 GCF_008692635.1 Crocuta crocuta | reverse complement strand
TAGTTATTGCTAATAGGTTACTAAAGAATCAAACTCTTCGTAAAAAAAAAGTAACTCCATATTGTAAATTAGGTCAGTTTAGAAAAAATTAAAAATGAAATTATGGCACTAGAGTTTGAGGTTACCCTTTTGCTATTTATAAATGCATTAAGGAAACCATAGCCAATGTATTTGTCTTTGTAACCTGAGACCAATTTAAGACTCATTCTGGTCCCCTTTAAAATGAGTTATACT
>NW_027527926.1:53497-55479 GCF_008692635.1 Crocuta crocuta | reverse complement strand
CCCCTTTAAAATAATTTATACTAACTTACTTTAAATTTTATAGCACCACTTTTCAAATTCCATTAATTTGGCAATAGCATGTAATTAACATTGTCTGATGGTTAGGAATGCTCGAGTGCTTAGAAGATGTTAAAACCTAAAATTTGATTTACTTTCTTTCAAGTGTTCATTAGGAATCTACCTAGAGAATTTTACTCTGGCCTTTTAGCATTTAATCTTGTTCACTTATGAAACTCATCCAGCTCTGAGCCAATGAAATGAAACATAATCCCTGACATGCATACAAAAGAAGACCCCAAAGCACAAAATATGACTGAGCATCTATTCTGCACATCAATGAAGACACTCTCTGGGGCACACATTTTGTTTCTTTCTATAGATATATATTTTAATAAATCAACCATATATTCCTTCCATAGTACAAACATGAGGATCAAGGTAAACAAGGTGCCTGCAAAAGAGAGGCAAAAATACATTTATTTCCCATTCAAATGAAGAATCTTAAAGTAAATCCTATTTCACAAATATAGAAAATTACTTGACAGAATACTAACTTGGCCATTTATTCCATAAATACAGAAAATATCTCTTATAAATATCTTGTAAGTCTACAAACTTTATAGCATCACATGTCAAGCATTATCCTCATGGATATGATCATCTTTCACTTTGAAATAGAAAAGTTTGTCTAATCCATATACAGCAACATTTTAATGGCCATTATCATCCCAGATTGAATTAGGCTTAGACCCTATCAAAATCATAACCAGTAAAGCAGTAAAATAATTTCTCTTTTGTAGTCATTCCCTTTCCCGGTTGTCAGAATGTTCATAATTCATTAATGTTTACATTTATTTTTTAAATGTTTACTTATTTTTAAAAGAGAGAGAGAGATAGAGAGACAGAGTGTGAGTGGGGCAGGGGCAGAGAGAGAGGGAGACATGAAATCCGAAGCAGGCTCCAGTTTCTGAGCTGTCAGCACAGAGCCTGACACGGGGCTTGAACTCATGAACTATGAGATCATGACCTGAGTGGAAGTTGGACACCCAACTGACTGAGCCACCCAGGCGCCCCTAATGTTTACATTTTTTAAATGTTCACTCCATAATGTATATAAACATTAATATACGTTTTAATATAAGTAAAAGTAACTCACTCATTAAATTGCTTAATCCCCCAAATCTTCAAAAATTTGAATTCATTGGAAAGATATACCATGAGTAACTATAGTTTCTGCAGATTTGTTCGCTGCAATATAATGCTACGGTGATTGAGAATGCAATCTGATAGCACACACCTACTACATAGCCTAATGGTGTTCTATATTTTATAGGTGCTAAAATATTAAATGACTTAAAATAAATTTTCATTAATTTTAGTTGATCTATTTATGCAGGAATAGGTTATTCTTATAAATATTACAACATTTAAGTAAGAAAGAAAATTCCCATTGATCAACATCTCCAAAATTTTTACTGTACAATTGTTATCAGATTGATATATACCCCTACACATCTTTTTAATGCAGGATAAGAGGATTCTATACAGGTAATACTTAGAAATCAAAGCCTGCATTTTTAACCACCGAATCCAAGGCACTTATGAAGTACTCCTTTAGGATATAATAAGATACCAGATAAAAATTCTTCTCAAATAATATTAAGATATTGACTTTGGGTCAAATCTTTCTGAATACCCATTTAAAAGCAAAATAGAGGCACCTGGGTGGCTCAGTCGGTTAAGCGTCCGATTTTGGCTCAGGTCATGATCTCACGGTTTGTGTTTGAGCCCTGCATCGGGCTCTATGCTGACAGCTAGCTCAGACCTGGAGACTGTTTTAGATTCTGTGTCTCCCTGTCTCTCTGACTCTCCCCTGCTCATGCTGTCCTTCTCTCTTTTTCAGAAATAAATAAAACATTAAAATTATAATAAAAAAGAATATATATTTAAAGAATATATATATATTTATAGTTTTATTCAAA
>NW_027527926.1:52952-53487 GCF_008692635.1 Crocuta crocuta | reverse complement strand
ACATCCATCAGTCCGCAGTTTTTGTCAGCATTCAAGAGTCTCTCATGGTTTGCTTCTCTCCCTTTCCCCCACCATTTCTGCCCTTCTTCTCCCCCTTGTTCCTCCGTCAAGTTCCACCTAATCCTCCTATACGTGCAAACATATGATATTTGTCCTTCTCTGCCTGACTTAGTTCGCTCAGCATAACACCCTCAAGGTCCATCCATGTTTTTAAATATATTTAAATTACCTAGAAGTTCTGGGTATATATTAGGCACTCAATAAAAAGTTGCTATTATAAATGTCATAACTGAATATGAATTTTAGAACACAATATAAATTAAATGCTTAATTAAGTTGAGAGATGTAAATATATTCACTTTATTCACCCTGAAAAAGGCAAGGTGTTAAGTGAAATAAGCCAGACTGAGAAAGGCCAACAGTGCATGTTAATTATCATTTATATGTGGAATCTAATAAAAGCCAAACCCACAGAAACAGAGAATAGAAAAGTGGTTGCCAGGACCTGGGGGTGTGGGAAATAGGGAGAGTCTAG
>NW_027527926.1:4941-52706 GCF_008692635.1 Crocuta crocuta | reverse complement strand
AATAGGGAGAGTTTATTAAAAAGGTGAAAATTTTTAATTATAAAAAGACTAACATTTGAGGTTATAATGTATAATATGGTGACTATAGATGATAATAATGTATACTATTATTAAAATTTGTTAAGGGAGTAAAACTTAAATTTCCTCANACACTTACTAAGAAAAAAAGAGAAGACCCAAATCAACAAAACTATAAATTAAAGACATGACATTACAACTAATACCAAAGAAATACAAATCATCATAGAAGCTACCATAAACAATCATATAACATTAAAGTGGACAACTTAGGACATATGAAAAAAATCTTAGAAACATACAATCTACCAAAATTCAAATAGGAGGAAATAGTCCACTTCTTTCTATGAAGACTGAACCAGTAATAAAGAGTATCCCAGTGAAGAGAAGTACGGGGGCAACAGCTTCACTGATTACTTCACTTAGCATATTGTCCTAAATGTTCATCCATGCTGGGACAAATGGAAAAATTTCCTTTTTTTATGATTGGATAATATTTGAAGTAGTGTGTGTGGAGGGGGTCTCTGTGTGTGTTTACTGGATATATCCACTTAAAAATACATACTTCCTCTTAACTATTTACATTGAAATAATTTATATGAGAAAAAAAAGTTTAACAGTGTTTGAATAATTCTTCACTGACCAAGGGCAAAAGGAACAGAAATAAAGAAGCAGAAAGACTAAAGCCCTGAAAAATCAAGAGTTTTTTGTATCCTAAAGACCTGTTATAAATCTAACCATTATTAAGTCTATACATGCCATAAGAAATTTTTAAAAAAATAGCTTTTAAAAGAGTGGCTAAAATGAGCAAATCAGAGAACTCTAGATGCTGACGAGGATGTGGAGAAAAGGGCACCCTCCTACACTGTTGGTGGGAATGCAAACTGGTGCAGCCCCTCTGGAAAACAGTGTGGAGGTTCCTCAGGAAACTAACAATAGAACTCCCCTAGGACCCAGCAATAGCACTGCTAGGAATTCACCCAAGGGATGCAGGAGTGCTGCTGCATAGGAGCACATGTACCCCAATGTTCATAGCAGCACTCTTCACAATAACGAAAACATGGAAAGAGCCTAAGTGTCCATCAACAGATGAATGGATCAAGAAGATGTGGTTTATCTATACCATGGAATACTACATGGCAATGAGAAAGAATGAAATCTGGCCATGTGTAGCAACATGGATGGACCTTGAGGGTGTTATGCTGAGCGAAATAAGTCAGGCAGAGAAGGACAGATACCATATGTTTGCACGTATAGGAGGATTAGGAGGAACTTGACGGAGGAACAAGGGGGAGAAGAAGGGCGGAAATGGTGGGGGAAAGGGAGAGAGGCAAACCATGAGAGACTCTTGAATGCTGACAAAAACTGAGGACTGATGGATGTGGGGGGGAGGGGGGATGGGCATGGAGGAGGACACTTGTGGGGATGAGCACTGAGTGTTATGTGGAAACTAATTTGACAATAAACTATTTGTAAAAAAAAATAGCTTTTAAAATATATATAGATGGGAGGGAGGGGCAAGATGGTGGAGAAGTAAGGAGCTCCGTACTTCCCCTCGCGCCCATACATCACACGGAAAAGATCTGAAGCCTTCCTAAAGTGCCAGACACTGAATAGTGCGTGACCACCTTTTAAAATAGCATTACTCTAAGGTTCAGGCAAAATAACAGGCTGCTAAATCAAGCAAAAGAGAGAAACTTAGAAAAAATGACAAGTAAGAAGAATTATCCCCAAAAGAAAGGTTAAGAAGAAATCACAACCAAGGACTTGCTTAAAACAGATATCAGAATAGAAATCTCCGGGTTGCACTGTGAGAGAATATTCCCCTTCATGGAGTACTTTTGGAAGATGGTTTATTGTCTTCCCAAGAACAAAAGACACTGTTGCAGGTGGCAGCTAGAGCCTTTCAGCAGCAACATGGATAGGCTGTAATTTGGAGGAGAGGAGCAGATCTGCACTGTGCCATGCATTTTAAGACTTAGGGTTTTGAATTCCAGCTGCACACCAAAGAAAAACCACAGGAGAGTTGTGGCACATGGCAAGCTCATTGTCCTCGGTATTCTTGAAGGGGACATAAACATCACAGGTTGAGAGCCCTTGTCCAGATTAGAGAGATTGCAATGGTGCCATCCCTCCCCCCCCTTCAAAAAGAACATGGTGGGACTATAAAGTGAAATACAGTGGCCCACAGTGGAAGTAAGACATGTTCATACCAAACCCTTACTCTCTATGCCTAGAAACTAATAATTAAAAAACTAATGTTTTTCTTATTTCTGAGAGAGAGAGAGAGAGAGAGAGAGAGCGCAGGGGAGGGTCAGAGAGAGAGGGAATCACAGAATCTGAAACAGGCTGCAGGCTCTGAGATAGCTGTCAGCACAGAGCCTGACAAAGGGCTCGAACCCACGAACCATGAGATCGTGACCTGAGCTGAAGTCAAAGGCTTAACCAACTGAGTCACTCAGGCACCCCTAGAAACTAACTATTTACTGGGGCAAGACTGATAGTAAGCCAGCCTCTCCTCCAGACCAGGACAGTACCAGCACAAAACCCAGGCACCAACAGATACTCTTATTTTTATCTTCTTTAAATCCTCTATTTTTTTCTTCTGGAAACAATACCATATTTTCTGAATCATTTATTGTCATTTTATCTTTTTTTTAAAATCAGGAATTTAGATTCCTTCCTTTTCCTTTTTTTTTGTCTTTTCATCTACTTTTTCTTGCTTTTTCCTTCATTTTTCCTAGGAGTCAGGTTTATAGATTTTTAAAAATTCGATTCGTCTGTTTTTTATACCTGATTCATTTAACTTTTCATTGGATCAGACTCCCACCACTTTTTTTGAGGGGAACTTCAACAAAATAAAGCACAGCTAGTTAAGTATCCCAACCATTTTGCCATGGAAGGAAGGAGGAGCTCTTCAGAGGACTGATCAGTGGGAAAGAGCAGCCAAAACACAACAGCAGAATGCACACACCATATACCAGAAGTACTTCCTGGAGTGCCAGATCCCAGGCAGTGTATGAACGCTTTTTAATATAGTAATAATCCCAGGTGCAGGAAACATAACAAGCTTTTAAAATACACAAAAGACAGAAACTTGGCCAGAATGAGAAGATAGACGAATTGTCCCCAAAAGAAAGGTCAGGAAGAAATCACAGCCAGAGAATTGCTCAAAACAGATATNTCAGACATCAAAGACCTAAGAACTAGACAGGATGAATTTAAAGCATTCTTCAACTGAGATGTAAAACAAACTAGATAAAGTGACAACAAAGATTGAGGAAGCAGAAGAAAGACTAGGTAAAATAGAAGATAATACATGGAAAATAATGAACCTGAAAAAATAAAAAGAAGGAAAGGGAATTACTAGATCATGAGAGGAGACTTAGAGAACTAAGTGATTCCATGAAATGAAATTATATCTGTATCATAGGAGTCGCAGAAGTAGAAGAGCGAGAGAAAGGGGCAGAAGGTTTACTTGAACAAATTATAGCTGAGAATATCGTTAATCTGGGCAAGGGAATAGGCATCAAGTCCAGAAGGAACAGAGAACTCCCTTCAAAATCAACAAACAATAACAGGTCAACACCAGGACATATCATGGTGAAGCTTGAAAATTACAAGGATAAGGAGAGAATTCTGAAAGCAGCTAGGGACAAATTGTTCTTAAATTACATGGGTAAAAATATAAGGTTATCTAGCAGACCCGTCCACTGAAACATGGCAGGCCATGAGGGAGTGGCAGAAAATATCAATGTGATGAATAGGAAAAATATGCAGCCAAGAATACATTATACAGCATGGCTGTCATTCAGAATAGGACAGATCAAGACTTTCCCAGACCTCCCGCCCCAAAAAAAGGAAAAAAAGAAAAACAAGCACACAATCAAACACCTAAAACTAAAAGAGTTCATGAGCACAAAACGAGCCATGGAAGAAATTTTAAGGAGGACTCACTGAGCAGTGGAAAACAAGACGAAAGCAGCAAAGATGACAAAGGGTCAGAGAACACAACCAGAAACACTAAATTTACAGATAACACAATGGTATGAAATTCATACCTTTCAATTACGACTCTGAATGAAAATGTATAAATGCTCCAATCAAAATGCATAGGGCATCAGAACTGATTTAAAGAAAAAAACAACCAGGATCTATGTATATGCTGCCTACAAGAGACTCATCTTAGACCTAGGGACACCTGCAGATTGAAAATGAGGGGATGGAGAATCATCTATCATGCTAATGAAGATCTAAAGAAAGCCTGAGTAGCCCTACTTATATCAGACAAACTAGATTTTCAAAGACTGCAGTAAGAGACAAAGAAGAGCATTATATCATAATTAAAGGGTCTATTTATCTTCAAGAAGATCTAACAATTATAAATACTATTCCCCCAACGTTAAACAACCCAAATATATAAATCACTTAATCACAACCGTAAGGAAACTCATAGATAATAATACCATATACCCCACTTACAGCAAAGGACAGATCATCTAAGCATAAAATCAACAAGGAAACAGTGGCTTTGAATGACACACTGGACCAGATGTACTTAACAGATATATTCAGAACATTTCATCCTAAAGCAGCAGAAAACACATTCCTCTCCAGTGCACGTTGGAACATTCTCCAAAATAGATCACTTACTGGGTCACAAATCAGCCCTCAACAGGCTTAAAAAGATTGAGATCATACCATGCATATATATTTTCAGATCACAACGCTACGAAACTTGAAATGAAACACAAGAAAAATTGTGGAAAGCCCATAAATACATGGAGGTTAAAGAACATCCTACTAAAGAATGAATGGGTCAAACAGGAGATTAAGGAAGACATTTTTAAAAATACATGGAAGCCAATGAAAATGAAAACACGACAGTCCAAGCCCTTTAGGATACAGCAAAGGCAGTCCTAAGAGGAAAGTACATTGTGATTCAGGCCTATATCAGGATGCAAGAAAACTCCCGAATACACAACCTAAAATACCACCTAAAGGAGTTGGAAAAGGAGTCACAAAAATGGCACAAAGCCAGCAGAAGAAGAGTAATAAAAAGATCAGATCAGAAACAGACAATATAGCAACAAAGAAAAACAGTAGAACAGGTCAATGAAACTAAAAGCTGTTTATTTTAAGGATAAAAAAAATTGATAAACCTCTAGCCAGACTTCTCCAAAAGAAAAGAGAGAGGACCCAAATAGATAAAATCATGAATGCAGAAGGACAGACCACACCAATACCACAGAAATATAAACAACTATAAGATAATACTTTGAAAAATTATATGTCAACAAACTAAAGAATATGGAAGAAATGGACAAATTCCTAGACACTCACAGACTACCTAAGCTGAGACAGGAGGAAATGGAAAATTTGAACAGGCTCAAAATCAGCAATGAGATAAATCTATTATCAACAATCTACAACAATTAAAATCCTGGTTCAGATAGCTTCCCAGGGAAATTCTTCCAGACATTTAAAATAGACTCAATACGTATTCTTCTCTAGCTGCTCCAAAAAACAAAAGTGGATGTAGAGCTTTTAACTCATTCTATGAAGCCAGCATTACCTCGATTCAAAACAAAACAAAGACTCAACTAACAAGGAGATTCAAAAGCCCATATCCCTGATGAAGCTAGATACAAAAATTCTCAACAATTTACTAGCAAGTGTAGTTCAACAGCACAGCAAGTGATTATTCACAACATTCACCTAGGATTTATTCTTGAGCTCTGTGGCTGATTCAGTATTCACAAAACAACCAGTATGATGCATCACATGAATAAAAGAAAGGATGAGAGTTATATGTTCATTACAATAGATGCAAAACAGTATTTGACAAAACATAGCATCCTTTCTTTTTTTAATGTTTTTTACTTATTTCTGAGAGAGAGAGAGAGAGAGCGCGCAGGGGAGTGTCAGAGAGAGAGGGAGACACAGAATCTGAAAAGGCTCCAGGCTCTGAGATTGTCAAATGGGTTTCCATATAACACCCAGGGCTCATCCCAGCAAGTGTCCTCCTCCATGCCCATCAGCCATTTCCCCTATCCTCCACCACCATCAAAACTCAGTTTGTTCCCAGCATTCAAGAGCCTCTTATGGTGTGCCTACCTCCCTCTCTATAACTATTTTTTCTCCTTCCCTTCTGATATGGTCCTCTGACAAGTTTCTCCTGTTTCACATATGAGTGAAAACATAGGATGTCTTTCTCTGCCTGACTCATTTCACTTAGCATAATACCCTCGAGTTCCATCCATGTTGCTACACATGGCCAGATTTCATTGTTTCTCATTGCCATGTAGTATTCCATTGTACAGATAAACCACATCTTTTTGATCCATTCGTCCATTGATGGACATTTGGCTCTTTCCATGTTTTGGCTATTGTTGAAAGTGCTGCTATGAACATTGGGGAACATGAGCCCCTATGCATCAGCACTCCTGTATCCCTTGGGTAAATTCCTAGCAGTGCTATTGCTGGGTCATAGGGGAGTTCTACTGTTAATTTTTTGAGGAACCTCCACACTGTTTTCCAGAGGGGCTGCACGAGTTTATATTCCCACCAACAGTGTAGGGGGGTACCCGTTTCTCCACATCCTCGACAGCATCTATCTTCTCCTGATTTGTCCATTTTAGCCACTCTGACCAGTGTGAGGTGATATCTCAGTGTGGTTTTCATTTGTATTTCTCTGATGATGAGTGGAATTGAGCATCGTTTCATGTATCTGTTGGCCACCTGGATGTCCTCTTTGGAGAAGTGTCTTTTCATGTATTCTGCCCATTTCTTCACTGGATTATTTGCTTTTTGTGTGTGTAGGTTGGTGAGTTCCTTATAGATTTTGGATATTAATCCTTTATCTGATATGTCACTTGCAACTATCTTTTCCCTTTCCGTCGTTTGCCTATTAGTTTTATTGTTTCCTTTGCTCTGAAGAAGATTTTATCTAGATGAGGTACCAATAGTTCATTTTTGCTCTTGATTCCCTTGCCTTTGCAGATATGTCGAGTAAGAAATTGCTGCGAATGACTTCAAGAAGGTTGTTTCCTGCATTCTCCATTAGTGCTGTGATAGTGTCTTGTCTCACATCTAGGTCCTTCATCCTTTTTGAGTTGATTTTTGTGTATGGTTTAAGAAAGTGGTCTAGTTTTATTCTTCTGCATGTTGCGGTTCGGTTCTCCCAGCACCATCTGTTAAAGAGGCTGTCTGTTTTCCATTAGAAACTGTTTCCTGCTTTGTCAAAGATTAGTTGGCCATACATTTGTGGGTCAAATTCTGGGTTCTCTATTCTATTCCATTGGTCTATGTGTCTGTTTTTCGTGCCAAGATCAGAGTGTCTTGATGAGTACAGCTTTGTAGTAGAGGCTAAGTCTGGGATTGTGGTATCTCCCGTTTTGATTTTCTTCTTCAATATTACTTTGGCTGTTCGGGGACTCTTCTGGTTCCATACAAATTTTAGGATAGTTTGTTCTAGCTTTGAGAAGAATGCTGGTGCAATTTTGTTTGGGATTGCATTGAATGTGTAGATTGCTTTGGATAGTAATAACATTTTAACAATATTTATTCTTCCAATCCATGAGCATGGAATGCTTTTCCATTTCTTTCTGTCTTCTTCTATTTCCTTCATAAGTGTCCTATACTTTTGTCATACATATCTTTTACGTATTTGGTTAAGTTTATTCCTAGTTGTTTTATGGCTTTAGGTGTAATTGTGAATGAGATCAGTTTCTTGATTTCTCTTTCTGTTGCTTCATGGTTGGTGTATAAAAATGCAACCGATTTCTGTACGTTGGTTTTGTACCCTGCAAGTTTTTTGAATTCATGGAATAATTCTAGCAGAATTTTGGTGGGGTAGGTCAGGTTTTCCATGTAGAGGATCATGTCGTCTGCGAAAGGTGAAAGTTTGACTTCATCTTTGCCAATTCTGATGCCTTTTATTTCCTTTTGTTGTCTGATGGATGATGCTAGGACTTCCAGCACAATGTTAAACAACAGTGGTGAGAGTGTACATCCCTTTCGTTTTCCTGATCTCAGGAGGAAAGCTCTCCATGCTTCCCCATTGAGGATGATATTAGTTGTGGCTTTTCATTGAGGGCTTTTATGATGTTTAAGTACGTTCCTTATCCCGACCTTCTCGAGGGTCTTTATTAAGAAAGGATGCTGTATCTTGTCAAATGCTTTTTCTTCATCTATCGACAGGATGATATCGTTCTTATCATTCCTTTTGTTAATGTGATGTATCACATTGATTTATTTTGTGAATATTGAACCAGCACTGCAACTCAGGAATGAATCCCACTTGGTCATGGGGGATAATTCTTTGTATATGCTGTTGAATTCGATTTGCTAGTATCTTGTTAAGGATTTTTGCATCTATAGTCATCAAGGAAATTGGCCTGCAATTCTCTTTTTTGCTGGGTCTCTGACTGGTCTGGGAATCAAAGTGATGCTGGCTTCATAGAATGAGTGTGGCAGTTTTCCTTCCTTTTTTTTTTTTTTTTTTTTGAACAGCTTGAAAGAATGGGCATTAACTCTGGTTTAAATGTCTGGTAGAATTTCCCAGGGAGGCCATCTGATCCAAAGTTCTTATTTGTTGGAAGATTTTTGATAACTGATATTATTACTTCACTAGTTATGGGTCTGTTCATATTCTCTATCTCTTCCAGTTTGAGTTATGGTTGTGTGTGTGTGTGTGTGTGTGTGTGTTTAGGAATTTGTCCATTTCTTCTAGGTAGTCTAGTTTGTTGGCTTATAATTTTCATAGTATTCCCTGATAATTGCTTATAATTCTGAGGGGTTTGTTGTAATAAATCCATTTTCAGTCATAATTGTGTCTATGTGGGTGCTCTCTCTTTTTTATTTTAGAAACCTGGCTAGAGGTTTATCAATTTTGTTTATTTTTTCAAAGGACCAACTCTTGGTTTCATTGATCTGTTCAATTTTTTTTTTAATTCTGTATTGTTTATTTCTGCTCTGATCTTTATTATTCCTCTTCTCCTGGGTTTGGGGTGTTCTTTCAGCTCTGTTTTTAGTTCCTTTGGGTGAACTGTTAGATTTTGTATTTGTACTTTTTCTAATTTCTTGAAATAGGCCTGGAGTGCAATGTACTTTCCTTTAGGATTGCCTTTGCTGCATCCCAAAGAGTTTGGATTGTTGTATTTTCATCTTTACTTGTTTCCATATATTTTTTTTATTTTTTTCTAAATTGCATGGTTGACCCATTCATTCTTTATTAGGGTGTTCTTTAACCTCCATGTTTTTGGAGGTTTTCCAGAGTTTTTTATGGTTGATTTCAAGTTTCATAGCATTGTGATCTGAAAATGGGCATGGTATGATCTCAATTCTTTTATATTTATTGATGGCTGCTTTGTGACCTAGTTTGTGGTCTGCTTTGGAGAATGTGCCATGTGCACCCAAGAAGAAAGTGAATTCCATTGCTTTGGGATGTAGAGTTCTAAATATATCTGTCAAGTCCACCTGGTCCAATGAGTCCTTCAGGTCCATTGTTTCTTTAGTGATTTTTTGTTTAGTTGATCTATCCATTGCTGTAGGTGGAGTATTAAGGTCCCTTGCTACTAGCACATTCTTATCAATAAGATTGCTTATGTTTGTGATTGTTTTATGTATTTTGGTGCTTCCGTATTTGGTGTGTAGACTTTCATAATTGTTAGCTCTTCCTGATGGATAGACCCTGTAATTATTATAAAATGCCCTTCTTCATCTCTTGTTATTGCCCTTACTTTAAACTCCAATGGTTCGGTATAAGTTTGGCAACTCCAGCTTTCTTTTAATTTCCAGTAGCATGATAGATATTTCCCCACTCCCTCACTTTCAATCTGAAGGTGTCTTCAGGTCTAAATTGAGTCTCTTGTACACGGAAAATAGATGGATTTTGTTTTTTTAGCCATTCTGCTACCATCTGTCTTTTAATTGGAGCATTCAGTCCATTTACATTCAGTGTTATTATTGAAAAATATGAGTTAAGAGGCATTGAGTTTTCTGTGAGATTCATGCTTGTGGTGGTGTCTCTGGTACCTTGTGTTCCTTGCAACATTTCCCTCATAGAGTCCCTCTTAGGATCTCTTATAGGGCTGGTTTAGTGGTGATGAGTTCCTTCAATTTTTGTTTGTTTGGGAAAACCTTTATCTCTCCTTCTATTCTGAATGATAGGCTTGCTGGATAGAGGATTCTTGGCTGCATATTTTTCCTGTTCATCACATAGAAGATTCCCTGCCATTCCTTTCTGGCCTGCCAAATTTCAGTAGATAGGTCTGCAACCACCCTGATGTGTCTCCCTTTGTATATTAGGTCCTTTTTATCCCCCGCTGCTTTCAGAATTCTCTCTTTATCCTTATATTTTGCCAGATTCACAATGATAGGTCATGCGGAAGATTGATTCAAGTTACTTCTGAAGGGAGTTCTCTGTGCCTCTTGGATTTTAGTGTCTGTTTCCTTCCTCGTATTGGTGAAGTTCTCAGCTATAATTCGTTCAAGTATCCCTTCAGCGCCTTTCTCTCTCCCTTCTTCCTCTAGAATTCCTGTGATACGGATATTGTTCCATTTGATTGCATCACTCAGTTCTCGAATTCTCCTTTTGTGTTCCTGGATCAGTTTATCTCTCTTTTTCTTGACTTCCTCTTTTTCTATAATTGTATCTTCCAATTCACCTATTCTCCCCTAGCCTTTTCAATCCGTGTGGTGGCCACCGCCATTTTATTATGCACCTCATTTATAGCATTTTTAAATTCATGATAACTGTATTTAAGATCCATGATCTTTTCATGTGTCTGTTGGCCATCTGGATGTCCTCTTTGGAGACGTGTCTCTTCATATCTTCTGCCCTTTTCTTCACTGGGTTGTTTGTTTGTCGGCTGTGGAGTTTGGTGAGTTCCTTATAGATTTTGGATATTAACCCTTTATCTGATATGCCATTTGCAAGTATCTTTTCCCATTCTGTTGGTTGCCTATTAGTTTTATGGATTGTCTCCTTTGCCTCGCAGAAGCTTTTAATCTTGATGAGGTCCCAATAGTTTATATTTGCTCTTGTTTCTTTTGCTTTTGGGGATGTGTCAAGTAAGAAACTACTGCAGTGGAGGTCAAGGAGCTTGCTTCTTGCTTTCTCCTCCAGGGTTTTGATGGTTTCCTGTCTCACGTTCAGGTCCTTTATCCATTTTCAGTGTATTATTGTGTATGGTGTGAGAAAATGATCTCGTTTCATTCTTCTGCATGTTGCTGCCCAGTTCTCCGAGCACCATCTGTTAAAGAGGCTGCCTTTTTTCCATTGGATACTCGTTCCTGCTTTGTCAAAGATTAGTTGGCTGTATACTTTTGGGTCCAATTCTGAGTTCTGAAATCTATTCCATTGGTCTATGTGTCTGTTTTTGTGCCAATACTTTACTGTCTTCATGATGACAGCTTTGTAGTAGAGGCTAAAGTCTGGAATGGTGATGCTTCCCGCTTTGGTTTTCTTCTTCAATATTACTTTGGCTTTTCAGGGTCTTTTGTGGTTCCATACAAATTTTAGGATAGTTTGTTCTAGTTTTGAGAACAATGCTGGTGCAATTTTGATTGGGATTGCATTGAATGTTTAGATTGTTGTGGGTAGTAATGACATTTTAACTATGTTTATTCTTCCAATCCATGAGCATGGAATGTTTTTCCATTTCCTTGTGACTTCTACAATTTCCTTCATAAGTTTTCTATAGTTTTCATCATACAGGTCTCTTATATCCTTGGTTAAGTTTATTCCTAGGTATTTTATGGTTTTTTGTGCAATTGTGAATGGGACCAGTGTCTTGATTTCTCTTTCTTGTTGCTTCATTGTTGTTGTATACAAATGCAACCGATTTCTGTACGTCAGGGAATACATTTTCAGAAGACATTGATATCATTTTATATAAATTGGTAAAGAAAATACCACTGTTTAAAAAATTAGAACACACTAGTTCCAAGTATCACAAAGGGAATCTTTGTAGTTAGTGTTTTAAACTTTATATTTGATTATCCAGACATCTAAAAGAGAAAAACCTTAAAACTTGCTCAAAAATAGAACTACGGTATGAGTTATCATTAATTCTTTTAGCTTAGGGGACTTCAGGACTGCTAAAGATATGCTTCTTCCAAATGTTTAGGAAGGGAACAACACTTTTATGACATTAACAAAGGCACGATTAAATTGAATGGTCCAATAGGACTATATTAACTGGTATTTTCTACTTCTTTTTCTTTTACCTTATTCATCAAATAAATATTTATTGTCTATCACATACAAAGATTATATTAAAAAACAACAAAAAATAACTGACCACCCTAGAATCCAGTGGCTCTTTGATTTACTCGCTCTACCTTGCCATTCCTCGTTATTGGGTATTCCCTTTTTTTTTTTTTCCTATACACAGGTTCCTTAAAATTGTTAGAAAAAGTAACGAATCTTACATCTTTGTTTAGTTAAAAATGTGTATCATTTAACATGGGATTTTTCTGCTATAATATAAAATTGTGTTTATAATAAAATGTATAACCAGATGAAATGATGGACAGATGCAGCCTGAAGATTTTTTAAATATGGGAGGCTTTACCTGAGAGTCCAAATGTGCAGGTTATCTTTAAAAAGAGAATACCTGACATTATTGGATGTTTAATTATTTAATGGAAACAGGTGGGGAATGGGAAGTCACTCAAGCATTTATATTAGAATATTTCAACTCTAGATTTTTGTGGTTCCTGAAAAAATCTTTTGAATAATATCTGAGTCACTGGAGTAATTTTCATTACTATTCTGGCTTTTGTAGGCAATATTCTATACCTTGGTTTAACTGCTATCTCAGTAGCCAATTCTCTCATGTTTCTAACAGCACTCTTAAGAGATGCATAACTTCTTACTGAGTAAATAAAAGTGAAATATCTAGAACAGTTAAATTCATAGAGACAGAAAATGGCTTATCAGTTACCAGGGGATGAGGCTGGATTTCGAAGTTTTTGCTTACAATTTTTGTTTGGGATGATGAAAAGTTTTGGAAACAGTAACAACAGTTGCACAAAATTGTGAACATACTTAATGCCACTGAATTGTACACTTAAAAACATTAAGATGTAGAATTTATGTGGTACCACGAATGCAATTTTGAGCAAGAAGAACAAAGCTGGAAGCATTTCACTCCCTGATTTCAAAATATATTACAAAACCACATTAGTTAGAATTGAATAGTACTGACATAAAGACCAATATATAGATTGATGGAACAGAATAGAGAGCCCAGAAATATATCCAAGGATATGGTCAACTGGTCTTCCACAAAAATGCCAAAAATACAAAATAAGAATAGGTACGTCTCTTCAACAAATGATTCTGGGGAAAAATGAATATCCATATGAAAAAAAAAGAAAGAAAAGAAACTGGATCCTTACACTGTACGAAATCATCAACTAGTACTAGTAAAGAGATAGAATCAGTAAATAAAACATTCCCAACAACAAAAGTCCAGGCCATATGGCTTCACTAGCGAAGTCTACCACACATTTAAAGAGGAATGAATACCCTTTCTTTTCAAACTCTTCCAAAAAAATAGAGATGGAGAAAACTTTTCCAAACTCATTCCATAAAACCAGCATTACTCTGATACAAAAACCAAACAAGGAAACCACACACAAAAAATAAATAAAATCCCTAATGAACATAGATGCATTTTTTTCAACAAGATATTACCAAACTTATGTCACCAATACATTAAAATAATCATACATGAGGCCAAATGGGATTTGTGCCAAGAATTTAAAGACATTTCAATATCTACTAATCAATGTGATAAGCTACATAAAGAAAATATAAGGTAAAAATCATATGATCATCTCAGTAGCTGCAGCAAAAGCATTTGACAATATTTAACATCTGTTTACGATAAAAACTCTCAACAAAATGGGTGTAGAGGGAACATATTTCAATATAATAAATGCCACATATGAGAAGACCATGGCTATCATCATACTTAAAGGTGAAAAGCTGGAAGTTTTTCCCAAAGTCCAGGAACAAGACAAGGATGCCCACTCTTGCCACTGTTATTCAACATACAGTGGAAATCTTATCCATTAGTAAAGAAAAAAACAAAGGCATCCAAATCAGAAAGGAAGAAATAAAATTGTCACAATTTGCAGATAGAATTATTTTATGTCTAAAAAACTTTTAAGGCTCCACTAAAAATACCTTTAAACTAATCAGTTCAGAAAACTTGAAGGATAAAGAATCAATATACAAGAATCTATTGTGTCGCTAAACACTAATGCCAACCATCAGAAGAAGAAATTTAAAAAGCAATTCCATTTATAATTGCAACAAAAAGAATAAAATACCTAGTAATAAATTTAACAAGAAGGTTAGTGTCCAGTACACTGAAAACTATAAAACATTGATGAAAAAATGAAGACACAAATAAGTGGGTAGATGTTCTGTGCTCGTGGGTTTGAAGAATTAATATTATTAAAATGTTCATACTACCAAAGAAAAAGGAAAAGAAAATGCTCATAATACCCAATGCAAACTACAGATTCAATTTAATCCTTATTACAATTCCAATGGCATTTGTCGTAGACAGAACAATTTTAAAACTTGTATAGAATCACAGAAGACATCAAATAGCCAAAGCAATCCTGACCAATAAAAACATATCAGGGGGCATTACACTTCCTGATTTCAAACTATATTACAAAGCTATAGTAATCATAAATGGTATGATATTGGCACATACACACAAAATACACATAGATCAATAGAACACAATAAAGAACCTAAAAATAAACCCACACGTATATGACCAATTAATTTACAATAACGAAGCTGAGAATATACAATGGGGAAAGAGCGGTATCTTCAATATATGATGCTGGGAAAACTGCATACCTATATGCAAAAGAACAAAACTGGGTCATTATCTTTTTCCACACACCAAAATTAACTCAAAATTGACTGAAAAATTAAATGTAAGACCTGAGGGGCACCTGGGTGGCTCAGTCGGTTAAGCGTCTGACTTCGGCTTAGGTCATGAACTCACGGTTCGTGGGTTCGAGCCCCACGTCCGGCTCTGTGCTGACAGCTCGGAGCCTGGAGCCTGCTTCAGATTCTGTGTCTCCCTCTCTGTCTCCCCCTCCCCCGCTGACGCTCTGTCTCAAAAATAAATAAACTATAAAAAAATAAAATAAATAAATGTAAGACCTGAAACCATAACACTCCTAGAAAAACATGGGTGGTTAGCTACTTGACATTGGTGTTGGTGATGATTTTATGGATTTGACACCGAAGACTATGGGGCAAAAAATAAATAAAAATAAACAAATGGGATTATGTCAAACTAATGAGCTTTTACATAGCAAAGGCAACCATTAACAAAGTGAAAAGGCAATCTACTGAACTGAAAATATTTGTAAATTATAGATCTGATAAGGGGTAAATAATCAAAATATATAAAGTATTCATAAAATTCAATGGTAATAAAAAAACACTAATTAAAATTGGTCAGAGTTTCTGAATAGACATTTTTTCCAAAGATGATATATGGATGACCAACAGGTATATAAGAAGGTGCGCAACAGCACTAATCATCATGTAAATGCAAATCAAAACCATAAAAAGGTATCACCTCACACCTGTCAGCATGGCTATTCTCAAAAGGCAAGAAGTTACAGGCATTGGCAAGGATGTGGACAAAAGAGAGCACCTGAGCACTGTTAGTGGGAATGTAAATTGGTGCAGCCAGTGTGGAAAACAGTATGGTGGTTCCTCAAAAAATTAAAAATAGAAATACCATATGATCCAGTAATTCCACCACTGAGTATTTGTTGAAAGAAAATGAAAATATTAATTCAAAAAATATACATAATACTATGTTTATTGCAGTGTTATTTGAAATAGCCAAATTATGGAAGCAACCCAAGTGTTCATCGATAGATACATGGATAAAGATGTGGTATATATACAATGGATTATTATTCAACCATAAAAAAAGAATGAGATCTTGCCATTAGTGACAGCATAGTTGGATCTAGAGAATATCCTGCCAAGTGAAATGAGTCAGGGAAAGAAATCATAGCATATGATTTCACTCATATGTGGAATTTATGAAACAAAACAAATGAACAAAGGGAAAAAAGGGAGAGAGAGAGAAAGAGGGAAACCAAGAAACAGACTCTTAACTATTGAGAACAAACTTATGGTTACCAGTGGGGAGGTGGGTGCGTGGGTGGGGGATGAAAGAGGTGATGGGGATTAAGGAATGCACTTATGGTGATGAGCACAGAGTGACATATTGTTAAATCACTATATTGTATATCTGAAACTAATCTAACACTGTATGTTAGCTAACTGGAATTAAAATAAAACATAAATTTATTAAACATTAAATAAAAAATTTAAATACCCATAAATATAGAGAATAAATTAGGGTTGTCCATTTGTGTAACTTTTAGTGGTCTATGCATCTGGCCTTTTAGAACTATACATGATGCCAAATACCACCTTGCTTCTAAAAAATGTGTGCTAAGAAAAAGATTCTAATGGGTGAAACAGAACCCTCCCAGCGAACATTCAGTCATTTGTGCAGTGCCATATTTTGTTTGCTTGGCATCAAGAAGACTAATTCTAGTTAGTTAATATATCGTGCAAATTGGTGTGAGGAGTAGAATTTAGTGATTCATCACTACATACAACACCCAGTGCTCAACACAAGTGCCCTCCTTAATATCCATCGTCCATTTAGCCCATCCCTGCCCACTTCCCCTTCATTAACCCTCAGTTTGTTTACTATAGTTAAAGGTCTCTTATGGTTTGCTTCCCTTTCCCTTTTTTCCCTTCCCCCATGTTAATCCATTTTGTTTCTTAAAGTCCACATATGAGTGAAATAATATGGTACTTGTCTTTCTCTGATTGACTTATTATACACACACACACACACACACACCACATCTTTATGCATTCATCAGTTGATGGACCTTTGGGCTCTTTCCATAATTTGGCTATTTTTGATAATGCTGCTATAAACATTGGAGTGCATGTGCCCCTTTGAATCAATATTTTCATATCCTTTGTGTAAATACCTAGTAGTGCAATTGCTGAGCTGTAGGGTAGTTCTATTTTTTGGGTCATAGGTTAGTTCTATTTTTAACTTAGCCAAATTATCCTTCAGTTGATTGGCTTGCTTTGCATTCCAGATTCTGAGGTTTTCACAGATTATGCTTATCAATTCACTTCTATGCAATTTACTAATAATTTTCAAGAATAAAGTACATTTTGGCAATTTTGTTCTCGGATATCCTTGTAATGTTACTGTTTATTTTAAGAAATAATATCTTTGTTTTGCACTTTCTAGAAATGTATAAATAAGGAATGAAAAAGTACCAGTGAGAATACATTTTCTAATATAAGTTATAAACAGCATTAATCATTGTGTTATTAGTTTTTACAAGTACAATAATTCATATGTCTCCTTCCTTTCTAGAAAGATACCTATTTCTCATTACATGATGGCTCTAAAATAATGGCTAAAAATGTCGGTCATTAAATAATATGCTAGCAATAGAATAACTATGGCTGGTTTCCACTTTCCTTCAGTGTTTTCACCATGGCAACATTGACTACATATTTCTATCATATACAATGTGAGACATGCTCAAGTACACATGTACAGTTCACAGAAAATCATTTAGTAATTTAACATTTTTCTAACAATGTGATTTTCACAGGCACTCTATCAAATTGACATATGTTTCAGTAATCTAGTTTTACTTTATAATTGACTATTTCAATTTTTAAGATCCTTTCTGGAATCTTCTGTAAATTTATATATGCAGTATTGTAGATATCAGTATTTTAGTTATATTTTAAATATTATTTTTTTGTTTCAGAATTTTTACAAATACTTGGTGGAACTTAATCACACTTATATAGTGATAGTGGTTAACTACAAGATGCTTGTCCAAAAATTATTTGACTAAAACAGTTAAATTACCTATCTTTCTATAGCCTTAGTGATGATAAATGAGCAGTGATTCTGCCATTAGTGTTTTTTTTCTGATTTCTTTTATGATTAATTTAATTTATTTTTCTTTCCATTTCAGCCCAATCAAATCTGTTTGAGAAATATGCAAATGTCTATCTAATTAAACTCTACTGTTGGGTTAGCTCAGTTAACTGAATTCAAGATCATAGTCTTGGTCCTATGTAGGTGTGTTAGTTTCACTCTCATTACTTGTTGAAAATTGCATCCTTAACCACCATCAGCCATCTCACCCTGTAGTGATTCTGAAATGAAGGTTAAAATATGTCTGTATTTAACTTGTAGGTTTTCAATCTTATAACTATAAATATTGTTATAAGACCTTGATCACGAGGTAAAATGGGTAAGAAATATGAATAAATCAGTTTAAAACAAATACAATCAAGGATGCCTCATTGGAATGGCTTTGTGTACAAGGCAGAGTATGGGATTTATACACACTATAAATCTGGTTAATAGGAAACAAACTATTTTACCCAAACTGTTTGTATCCTAATAGCAAATGTGCTGACAATAAATATCATTTTTGCCTCATTCAAGAGTTATTTATATTTGGAGGGATCCTGGGTGGTTCAGTCGGGTGACCATCTGACTTTTGATTTGGTTCAGGTCATAATCCCAGCATCGTGGGATTAACCCTGCACCAGGCTCTGGAATGTGGAAACTGCTTAAGGTTCTCTCTCTCTCTCTCAAATTAAAAAAAAAATAAAAAAGAGTTACATATATTATTAATGTTTATTCATTTTGAGAGAGAGAGGATAAGGGCAGAGAGAAAGGGAGAGAGAGAGAGAGAGAGAGAGAGAGAGAGAGAGAGAGAGAGAATCCCAATCAGGCTCCATACTGTCAGCATACAGCCCAATTCAGGGCTTGATCTCAGAAACCATTAGATCATGATCTGGGCCAAAATCAAGAGACTGAGGTTTAACCAAGTGAACCACCCAGGCACCCCTCAAGAGTTGCATTTTTAACCAATATTCTACTTCAGATGTGTTTACTATTCAAAGAATAGTCAACATAATTAACAATATATGACTCATCTAAAATAGCAGCTTAGGTATTATGTGAATTTGGCATGATTATGTAAGATTTCAGAATAATTTTTTAATTTTCGTTTTCCCTGTGACATTAGTCATATATTCAGAGAAATTATCTTTTTTTATTTGTTTGTTTGTTTGTTTGTTTGAAAAAAGACAGACACAGAATGAATTTGTGTTTGCTGATATTTCAACGGTTTGTGTGAAATTCAGAGGAACTTTTCTCTTTTGATTGTGTTTGCATCTAGATTATTATTTTTCTTCCAAAGTGGGAAAACATGAAAACGTGCATAGGTCAATGGATATTTTAGCTCAGTCAGTCACATGGTTGTTGTTGGGTGTTTGTTTGTTTTTTACTTTTAAATTTTTTAATGTTTATGTTTTGTTTTCTTTTATTTATTTATTTTTTTTGAGAGAGAGAGAGACAGAGAACAAGCGGGATAGGGGCAGAGACAGAGGGAGACACAGAATTCAAAGCAGGCTCCAGGCTCTGAGCTGCCAGCACAGAGCCTGACACAGGGCTTGAACTCACGAACCTGGAGAACCTGAGCCAAAGTCAGATGCTTAATCGATTGAGCCACCCAGGCGCCCCAATTGCTTTTACTTTTAAATAATTATTTCTTGCTATCTGGTCAATTAAACAGCTGTCTATCTGTCCCTTTCATATTAAAAATCTGACATATCAGTGAATTTGCAAATAAATGGCTTATTATATTCACTATATTTTCCTCTTCTATCAGTTCAGTATGTCAGAGGGAACAAAAAGCATAACCTTGTCATCCTTACTCCTTACATGGGGAGTCTCTGGGACTTTTACTCTCCGGTCTGAAGGGTTTGTTATTGTTTTGTTTTGTTTCGTTTTTAATCTGCCTCTTGGAAGATTATCTGAAGGGACTTCTCTCCTAGTGATTATCTTCAGATTTGAAAGGACCTCCGTTAGTGCAAAAATATGGAGTAAATTGTTATAATGCTTTGGAGGACCCCTTCCACTTCCAATATTTAAAGGATAATTTTTGGAAGCTTTATATATAGAAATTACAAGATTTACACTAGGACATCTGGATTTTAATGATTCATAGTCCTTGGAGAAAAAATGGAGTTGTATTTTGTGGCAGATCAAGGGGGTATATTTTATTCTATATGCTTAAAATGAGGAGAAGCTGTAATTTCCTTCAGTCCATTAGGACCTCCTCTCTATAAAAACTTATTATCCATATTATGTTATATTGTAAAAGAAAGAATAATTGTGTGCCCATGCTGTGGTATGACAAAGGCTTTCTAATATTCAGTCTCTTTGGTTGCCAGGGAATTTCACCAAAAAATAATGTATTTCAGGGGTTTTTTTTATTTTTTTAATGTTTTATTTATTTCTAGGAGAGAGAGAGACAGTGTGAGCAGGGGAGGGTCAGAGAGAGAGGGAGTCACAGACTGAAACAGGCTCCAGGTTCTGAGCTGGCAGTCAGCACAGAGCCCGACGCGGGGCTCGAACCCACGAACTGCGAGATCATGACCTAAGCGAAAGTCGGACGCCTAACCGACTAAGCCACCCAGGCACCCCTGTATTTCAGTTTTTAACAATAACACTGACATTATAAAGTTCAATTGACAAATTATTTTTTTTAATTTTTAATGTTTTTTTATTCATTTTTGAGAGAGAGAGAGAGAGAGAGAGCGAGCAAGGGAGAGTCAGAAGGAGAGGAAGACACAGAATCTGAAACAGGCTCCAGGCTCTGAGCTAGCTGTCAGCACAGAGCCCCACACAGGGCTAGAACCCATGAACCGCAAGATCATGACCTGAGCCGAAGTTGTACGCTAAACTGACGGAGCCACTAACGCGCCCCAATTAACCAATTATTTTTACCTGGACTGTTATTGCCTGGCTATTTAAACAGCCTCTGAAAATTATTTGGAATTTCTTGGGTCAAATGTGATTTTGTTTGTGAAGTTCAAATTTTATTATAAACATACCTTCATTAATTCAACCACTACAATTCCTAGGGAGCGAAAGAGGAGGAAGAGGTGTAAGTTTGAGAAGTGCACCTGCAAATGGAAGGGAAAATCTTCTTTTATTGGCATACAGAGTTGATAAGGAATTTCTTTTAATTTATAATTTAATTCCTGTTTGGATTTATTTCTCCATTATTTATATCCCTGACCCAATTTATATGTATGTGGAAAAATAATAGGACACTAGGTTGTTGTTGTTGTTGTTTTTTTGACACCTAAATGTAATTCAGAACATTTTCTTCTTTATTTTATTTTAGTGACAGTCTTTGTGTAAGTACTTCTAATAACCTTGACTATTCTTCACATCTCCTGACACTCCAGCAGGTGATTCCAAACTCCTTCTGGTGTGAAATACAGTCGCTCAAAGTCAAAATGTTATTATAGTACTTCTCTGAAGGCTAGCAGTCTCGATTGGATAAATGAAGAAGAAATAAATCAAGATCAAAGATTATGAAGGCCAAAACTGGTGACTTGTTAACATTTCAGGTAACTACCAGTTACTGGATTAATTATTCATTCAATAAATATTTATGCAGTGTATTATATACTGGTATTCTCCTAGACACCAGGTGTATAATAGTAATACAGTTATAATAATCAATATGATGGGGCGCCTGGGTGGCTCAGTCAGTTAAGCATCTGACTTCGGCTCAGGTCATGATCTCACAGTTCGTGGTTTCAAACCCTGCATCGGGCTCTGTGCTGACAGCTAGCTCAGAACCTGGAGCCTGTCTTCAGATTCTGTATCTCTCTCTCTCTCTCTGACCCTCCCCTGCTTGCGCTGCCTCTCCCTGACTCTCAAAAATAAAGAAAAAACATAAAAAATAAATTAAAAAATAATCAGTATGGTTTGTAAGTAAGCTAAATATAATAAACAGTAAGTTTAATTTTATATATATATTAAGCAAAAGTTTAAGAATTAAATGCTGAATACAATTTTCGCACAAAATAGAAATATGTCAAATATAAAGACATTGCCAATTAACCAAGATGAGAATTTTATTCTATTCACCACTCAATGAGACTTTTTGAACTTCTAATTTATTTTATTAATCTTCATAGTTAAAATGTGTGATCAAAGAGGGGCAAGTCAGAAGAGATAACCAAATAACAAATAAGAATGCTATTTTATTTTATTTTTAAAATTTAATTTCATTTTGTTTAAAGTCCAGTGTTGTTAACATACAGTGATATATTAGTTTCAAGTGTATAATATAATGATTCAACTATTTCATACATCATCCAGTGCTTAATATGACAAGTGCACTCCTTAATACCATCACCAATTTTACCCATCACCCTTCAAGTAAACATCAGTTTTACAATAGTTAAGAGTCTGTTTCTTAGTTTCTCTCTCTCTTTCTCTCCCTTTGCTTGTTTTCTTTTAAAATGTTTTTAAAATTCTACTTATGAGTGAAATTGTATGATATTTGTCTTTCTCCTTATTTCACCTTAGCATTATGATCGTTAGCTCCACCCATGTCATTGCAAATGGCAAGATCTCATTCTTTTATATGGCTGAATAATACTCCATTGTATACATATACAACTCCTTTATCCATTCATCTAACAATGGACACTTGAGATGCTTCCGTGATTTCACTACTATATATAAGGCTGCAATAAACATAGGGGTGCATGTATCCCTTTGAATTATTGTTTTTGTATTTCTTTTTGGTAAATATCCATTAATGCAATCACTAAATAGTAGAATAGTTCTATTTTAAAATTTTTGAGGAACCTGAATACTGTTTTCCACAGTGATCACACAAGTTTGCATTCCCACCAATAGTGCACAAGTGTTTCTTTTTCTCCACGTCTTTGCCAACACTTGTTACTTATATCTTTAATTTTTTCCATTCTGACAGGTGTGAGGTGACATCTCATTGTATTTTTGATTTATATTTCCCAGATCATGAGCGAGGCTGAACATTTTTTTTTATGTGCTTGTTAGCTATCTGTGTATCTTCTTTGAAGAAATGTCTGTTCATGTCTTCCGCTCGCTTTTGTTTTAAAGATTTTTTTTAACGTTTATTTATTTTTGAGAGACAGACAGAGTGTGAGCAGAGGGGGTGCAGAGAGAGAAGGAGACACGGAATCAGAAGCAAGCTCCAGGCTCTGAGCTGTCAACACAGAGCCTGATGCGGGGCTCGAACCCACGAACTGCAAGATCATGACCTGAGCCGAAGTCTGCCGCTTAACCAACTGAGCCACCCAGGTGCCCCTTCCGTCCGTTTTTAATTGGATTGTAAGTTTTTCGGGTGTTGAGTTCTACCAGTTCTTAATATATTTGGGATACTAAACATTCATTGGATAGGTCTTTTGCAAATATCCTTTCCCATAGAGTAGGCTGCCTTTTAGTATTGTTGTTTCTTTTGCCGTGCAGAAACTTTTAATTTTAATAGTCTCGATAGTGTCTTTTTGCTTCTGTTTCCATTGCTTCAAGAGAAATATCTAGAAAAATGTTCTTATGGCCAATGTCAAAGACATTACTGCTGTGCTCTCTTCTAGGATATTGATAGTTGCAGGGCTCGTTAATGTCCTTAATCCATTTTGAGTGAGTGTGTGTGTGTGTGTGTGTGTGTGTGTGTGTGTGTATGATCTAAGATAGTAGTCCAGTTTCTTTCTTTTTCATGTAGCTGACCAGTTTTCCCAATACCTTTTGTCTCTCTCCCGTTGGATATTATTTCCTGTTTTGTTGAAGATTAATTCACCATATAATCGTGGGTTTAATATTCTATTCTGTTTCATTGATCTATGTTTCTACTTTGTGCCAGTATTACACTGTTTTGATAACTACAGCTTTGTCATATAAATTGAAGTATGGAATTGTGATGCCTTCAGATTTTTTTTTCTTTTTTAAAAATTTATTTGGAACTCCTGAAATGAACAAACCAGGAGACTATAGATGCTGGCGAGGATGTGGAGAAACGGGCACCTCCTACACTGTTGGTGGGAATGTAAACTGGTGCAGCCCCTCTGGAACACACTGTGAAGTTTACTCAAAAAATTAACAATAGAACTCCCCTATGACCCAGCAATAGCGCTGCTAGGAATTTACCCAAGGGATACAGGAGTGCTGATGCATAGGGGCACATATACCCCAATGTTCTTGCAGCACTCTCAACAATAGCCAAATCACAGAAACAGCCTAAATATCCATCAACTGATGACTGGATCAAGAATATGTGGTTTATCTATACAATGCAATACTATACNTTGGGATGAGCACTGTGTGTTATATGGAAACCAACTTGACAATAAACTATGAAAGAAAAAATAAAAACTATAAATAAATAAATAAATAAATAAATAAATAAATAAATAAATAAAATTTAAAAATGACAAAAATAAAAAAATAAAATTGCTTTGGCTACCCATGGCCTTTTCTGGTTCCATACAAATATTAGGATTATTTCTACTTTCTGTGAACAACGATATTATTATTTTGATAAGAATTGTATTAAATCTGTCAATTTCTTTGGATAGTATAGACATTTTAACAATATTTGCTCTTCCAATCCATGAGCATGGAATGTCTTTCAATTTCTTTGTGTCATCTTTAATTTCTTTCATCAGTGCTCTAGTTTTAAGAGTACCTCTTTCACCTATTTGGTTAGGTTTATGAGAGGTATCTTACTATTTTTGGTGGAATTATAAATTGAATTGTTTTCTTAATTTCTCTTTCTGAAGTTTCATTTCTGGTATATAGAAATGCAACAGATTTCTGCCCATTGATTTTGTATCCTGCAACTTAACTGAATTCATTTATCATGTCTAGTCTTTTTTGGTGGAGTCTTCAGGGTTTTCTATATATAATATGTCATCTGCAAATATTTAAACTTTTATTTCTTCTTTACCAATTTGGATGTCTGTTATTTCTTTATCTTGTGTAATTCCTGTGGCTAAGACTTCAGAAGTACGATGTTGAATGAAGTGATGAGAGGCAGGGTGCCTGGGTGGCTCAGTCAGTTGAGCATCTAACGTTGGCTCTGGTCTTGATCTCACGGTTCAGGAGTTTGAGCCCCACATCAGGCTCTGTGCTGACAGCTCAGAGTCTGGATCCTGCTTCAGATTCTGTGTTTCCCTCTTTCTCTGCCCTCCCCTGCTTGCATTCTCTCTCTCTCTCTCTCAAAACCAAATAATAAACATTAAAAAAATTCTGTCTCTGTCAAAAATAAATACTATTTTCTAATTAAAAAATTAATTCCAATGTAGTTAGCATACAGTGATTAATTATTTTCAGTTGTACAACACATTAATTCAACAATTTAGTAAATATTATTCAGAGCCCATCAAGATATCTATACTCTTGATCTCCATCTATTTCACCCATCCCCTACCTCCCTTCTGGTAACCATATGTATGTTCCCTACAGTTAAGGGTCTGTTTCTTCATTAGTCTCTCTTTCATTTTCCTTTGTTTCATTTCTTAAATTCTTTTTATGGGTTAAATCATATGGTATTTGTTTCGCTATGACTTTTGTTTGCTTAGCATTACACTCTCTAGATTCATTCATATCATTGAAAATGGCAAGATTTCATCCTTTTTATGGCCAAACAATATTCCATTCAGTGTGTGTGTATGTACATATATGTGTGTGTGATATATATATATATATATATAATTTGTTCTTTATCCATTTATCTATTGATAAAAGTAGCACCTTAGCTGTTTCCATAATATGGTTATTGTAAATAACGCTGCAGTAAATGTGGGGGTGTATATGTTCCTTCAAATAATTTTTTTAAAAAATAATTTGACAAGTGTGAGGTGATAGCTCATTGTGATTTTTTTTTTTTCATTTCCCGGAATATGAGTGTTGTTGAACCTCATTTCATGTGTCCATTGGCTATTTGTATATTATCTTTGGAGAAATGTCTGTTCAGTTCTTCTGCACATTTTTAAATTGGATCATTTGATTGTTTGGTGTTGAGTTGTATAGGCTCTTTATATATTTTGGATACTTATCCCTTATCAGATATGTCATTGAAAATATATTTTCACATTCTGTAGGTTGCCTTTTAGTTTTCTTAGTTGTTTCCTTTGCTATGAAGAAGATTTTTAGTTTGATGTAGTCAAAATAGTTTATTTTTGCTCTTGTTTGCCTTGCTTCACGAGACATATCTGAAAAGATGTTGCTATGGCTGATGTGAGATAAATTACCGCATATGGTGTCTTCTAAGATTATGATGGTTTCAGGTCATACATTTAGGTCCTTAATACATTTATAGTTTATATTTGTGTATGGTGAAGGGAAATGGTTCCATTTTATTTTATTAATTTTTTATGTTGCTTGTTTTTTTCCCAACACTTTGTTGACGAGGCTATCTTTCCCATTGCATATTATTGCTCACTTTGTCAAAGATTCATTGACCATATAATTCAATAAACCATAAGATTATTTCTGTGCTTTCTATTCTATTCCACTGAGTTATGTGTCTATTTTTGTGCCAGTACCATACTGTTTGAAAAACTATAGCTTTGCAAGGCGCCTGGGTGGCTCAGTTGGTTAAGCATCCGATTCGGGCTCAAGTCATGATCTGGCTGTCAGTGAGTTCAAGCCCCATGTTGGGTTCTGTGCTGATAGCTCAGAGCCTGGGGCCTGCTTCGGATTCTGTGTCTCCCTCTCTCTCAGTCCTTCCCCCACTCACACTCTGTCTCTCCCTCTCTCTCAAAAATAAACATTAAAAATTAAAAAAAAAAAAGAGAAAAGTACAGCTTTGTAATATAACTTAAAGTTTGGAATTGATATACCCTCAGTTTACTTTTCAAAAATATTCCTTTTGGGGGCACCTGGGTAGCTCAGTCAGTTGAGCATCCGACATTGGCTCAGGCCATGATCTCATGGTTTGTGGGTTCGAGCCCCGTATCAGGCTCCATGCTGCAGCTCAGAACCTGGAGCCTGCTTCGGATTCTGTGTCTCCTTCTCTCTCTGTCCCTCCCCTGCTCACACTCCCTGTCTCCATGTCTCTCTCAAAAATAAATAAGCATTTACAAATTTAAAAAGTTTTTCTTTTTGCTATTCAGATTCTTTTTAATGTTTATTATTCTTGACAGAGAGAGGTGTGATGGGGGAGAGGCAGAGAAAGAGGGGGACAAAGGATCCGAAGCAGGCTCTGTGCTGATGCAGAAAGCCGAATGCAGGGCTTGAATTCACAAACCATGAGATCATGACCTGAGCCAAAATTAGATGCTTAACTGACTGAGCCACCCAGGTGCACCTCACTATTCAGATTCTTTTCTGGTTCCATACAAATTTTTAAATGGTTTGTTCTACTTCTATGAAAAATGTCCTTGGTATTTTAATAAGGATGTATTAAATCTATAGATTGATTTGGGCAATATGGGTATATTAATAATATATTTTTCTATTAGTCCATGAACATAAATTGTCTTTGCATTTATTTGCGTTGTACTCAATTTCTTTCATGAATGTTTTAAACTTTTCGTTATAAACAGCTTTCACATACTTGGTTAAGCTAATTTCTAGCCATTTTATTATTTTTTGTGCAACTTCAATTAGCATTGTTTTATCAATTTCTTTTTGTGCTGCTTTCACTATTGGTGTACAGAAATTCAGTGTATTTGTGTACATTAATTTTGTATCTTGTGACTTTATTGAATTTATGTATCAGTTCTATTAGTTCTTTGGTGAAGTTTTTAGGAGCTTTTCTGTGTAGTATCTTGTCATCTGCAAGTAGTGAAACAGCTTCTTATTCTTTGTCAGTTTGGATGCCTTTTATTCCTTTTTCTTGTCTGATTGCTGTGGATAGGATTTCCAGTATTATGTTGAATGAACATGGTGAGAGTGTACATCCTTATATTGTTCTTGACCTTAGGGTAAAAGTTCTCAGTTTTTCGTTGAGTATATTGTCAGCTATGGATATTTCATATAAGGACTTTATTCTGTTGAGGTATGTTCTTTCTAAAACAACTTTGTTGAGTGTTTTTATCATGAATAGCTGTTGTACACTTCAAACCCGTTTTCAGCATCTACTGAAATGATCATACAGTATTATCCTTTCTCTTATTGATGTGATGTGTTCCATAGATTGATTTGTGAATATTGAACCATACTGGCATCTTGGGAATAAATCCCACTTTATTGTAGTGTATTATTTTTCAAATGTATTTTGGGTTCTGTCACAAGTACTTTTCTTGCTGATGTTGTTGCTAGTACTTCGTTGAACATTTTTCTATCTATATTCATCAGAGATATTGGCCTATAGTTCTTTTTTGTTATATATTTGTGTATATTTTTCTAGTTTTGGCATCAGGATAATGGTAGACTCAAAGAATGCATTTCAATGTTTTTCTTCCTCTTCTATTTTCCGGAACAATTTGAGAATAATAGATATTAGCTGTTCTTTTAAATTTATATTCAAGTTAGTTAACATACGGTGTAGTCTTGACTTTAGGAGGAGAAACCAGTGATTAATCTCTTACATATGACACGCAGTGCTCATACCCAAAAGTCCCCTCCTTAATGCCTGTCACCCATTTAATCAACCCTCACCCACCTTCCCTTTAAGCAACCCTCAGTTTGTTCTATGTATTTTAGAGTCTCTTATGGTTTGCATCCCTCTCTGTTTTTATATTATTTTTCCTTCCCTTTACCTATGTTCATCTGTTGGGTTCCTCAAATTCCAGATGTTAGTGAAATCATATGATATCTGTCTTTCTCTGACTGACCTTTTCACTTAGCATACTACCCTCCAGTTCCAACCACATTGCTGCAAATGGCAAGTTTTCATTCTTTTTCATTGCCAAGTAGTACTCCATTGTACATATGTGCCACATATTATTTATCCATTCATCAGTTGATGGACATGTGGACTCTTTCCATACTTTGGCTATTGTTGATAGTGCTGCTATAAACATTGGGTTGCATGTGCCCCTTCAAATCACCATTTTTGTATCCTAAGATAAATTTTAAGGAGTGCAGATGTTGGGTCATAGTGTAGTTCTATTTTTAATATTTTGAGGAACCTCATACTGTTTTCCAGAGTGGCTGCACCAGTTTGCATTCCCACTAACAATGCAAAAGGGGTCCCCTTTCTCAACATCTTCACCAAGATCTGTTGTTTCCCGAGTTGTTAATTTCACCCATTCTGACAAGTGTGTGGTGGTATCTCATTGTGGTTTTGATTTGTATTTCCATGATGATGAATGATATGGAGCATCTTTTCATGTGTCTGTTCGCCATCTGGATGTCTTCGTTGGAAAAGTGTCTATGCATGTCTTCTCATTTTTCAATGGATTATTTGTCTTTGGGTATTGAATTTAGTAAGTTCGTTGTAGATTTTGGCTACTAACCCTTTATCCAACATCATTTGCAAATATATTCTCCCTTTCCATCTGTTGCCTCTTAGTTTTTGATTGTTTCCTTTGCTGTGCAGAAGCCTTTTACTTAGGTTAGGTCTCAATTGTTCATTTTTGCTTAGTTTTTGTTTCCCTTGCCTCTGGAGACATGTCAAGTAAGAAATTGTCGTGGCCTAGGTCAGAGAGGTGGCTGCTTGTTTTTTCTCCTGTAGGATTTTGATGGTTTCCTGTCTCATATTTCAGTCTTTCATCCATTTTGAATATATTTTTGTTTACGGTGTAAGAAAGTGGTCCAGTTTCATTCTTCTGTAGGTTGCTCTCTAGGTCTTCCAGCACGGTTTGCTAAGGAGACTGTCTTTTTTTCCCCCAATGGATACTCTTTCCTGCTTTATCAAAGATTAGTTGGCCATACATCTGTGGGTCCATATCTGGGTTCTCTGTTCCATTCCATTGGTCTTTGTGTCTGTTTTGGTGTCATTACCTTACTGTCTTGATGATTACAGGTTTGTGATACAGCTTAAAGTCCAGGATTGTGATGCATCCCACTTTGCTTTGGTTTTTCAACATTACTTTGGGTATTCAGGGTCTTTTTTGTTACATAAAAATGTTAGGATTCTTTATTCTATATTTGGGAAGAATGCTCATGTTATTTTGATAGGAATTGCATTGAATGTTTAGATTTCTTTGGATACTCTATACACTTTAACAATATTTGTTTTTCCAATCCATGTGCATGGAATGTTTCTCCATTTCTTCAATTTCTTTCATAAGCTTTCTATAGTTTTCCACATACGTACCTTTTACCTCTTTGGTTAAGTTTATTTCTAGGTATTTTATGGCTTTTGGAGCAATTGTAAATGGGATCGATTCCTTGGTATCTTTTTCTGCTGCTTCATTATTGGCATAAAGAAATACAACCATTTTCTGTACATTGGTTTTACATATCTTGTGACCTTGCTGAATTCCTGTATCATATCTAGCAGTTTTTTGGTCTAGTCTTTTGGGTTTTCCATGTAGAAAATCATGTCATCTGTGAAGAGTGAAAGTTTGACTTCTTCCTTGCCAGTTTGTATGCATTATATTTCTTGTTGTATGAACGCTGAGGATAGGAATTCCAATACTATGTTGAAAAATAGTGGTGAGAGTGGACATCCCTGTCGCATTCCTGATCTTACGAGAGCAACCTCTCATTTTTCCCCATTGAAGATGATATTAGCTGTGGGCCTTTCATATATGACTTTTATGATGTTGCGGTATAACTCCTTTTATCCCGAATCTCTTGAGGGTTTTTCTCAAGAAAAGATGCTCTTTTTCGTCAAATGCTTTTTCTGTATCTATTGACAGTATCATATAGTTCTTATCCTTTCTTCTATTAATATGGTGTATCACATTAATTGATTTGTGAATATTGAACAAGCCCTGCAGCTGAGGAATGCATCACATTTGATCATGGTGAATATTTCGTTTCATGTACTGTCACAGACTTTAAGTCTGGAGTTCTCGCTTGCCCAGCAATAGAGTGAATACAGAATTAAATACAAGACAGACTAATGTCTGGGAGGAGACAAGAGCCCTGAGTAAATATGCGGGTTCTTTCCGCATATTTATTAGGATCAAAAGCCTTACATATGCGATGGATTTGCATGAAGAGACAATAAAACAGTGACCAATAACTCATGTGTGTGAGGAAAAAGGGGTTTCAAAGGTATGCGGTGTTAAGGGTCAGAGTCAAGACAAATAAAAATCCTGACAAAGAGCAGATGACCATTTACTGCAGGCACCAGGTACCATGTCTGTTTATCTTAACTTTTATAGGGGCAAAAACAAGTAGAGCATCCTTCCTCGGGGTTAACAAGGCATTTTTCTCACTAATTTGCCCTGGGTGCTTTCACCCTGCAGCAGCTTTCCCCTCTATGCTTTGTTTTACTTTATGATTAATCGTGGGCGCTTCTGCCCTGCTGTGGTGGCTTTCCACCTCTACCTGTTCTCAGAGGCTTTCATCCTGTGGAAGTGGCTTTCATCTCTATGCTTTGCTCAGTCCTGGTGGCTTTCACCCTGTGGCAGCTTTCTGCCCTAAGCCTTCTGAATCCATTGGCGCAAGCTCAGAGAATTCTTAAACTTAATCCCCACAATGTACTATTGAATTTAATTGGCTAGTATCCTGTTGAGAATTTTTGCATCCAACGTCATCAGGCATATTGGCCTGCAATTCTTCTTTTTCATGGAGTCTTAGTCTGCTTTTGGAATCAAGGTAACGTTGTCTTCATAGAATGAGTCTGGAAGCTTCCATTTCATTTCTATTTTTTTGAACAGTTTAAGAAGAATAAGGATTAACTCTGCTTTAACTGTCTGGTAGAATTTGCCTGGGAAGCCATCTGGCCCAGGACTCTTATTCATCGGGAGATTTTTGGTAACTGATTCAAGTTCTTTTCTGGTTATGGGTCTGTTTAAATTTTCTATTTGAAAGGGAAGACCCTTCTGAGTTTCGTAGTGTGTGGGTGTCCAGGAATTTGTCCTTTTCTTACAGATGGTCCAGTTTGTTGGCACATAATTGTTCACAGTATTTCTAATAATTGTTTGTATTTCTATGGTGAAAGAGCTCTTCTGCTCCATTTGTTATTTTAATTTATTTGGATCATCTACCTTTTCTTTTTGAGAGGTCTGGCTAGGAGTTTATCAATTGTGTTTATTCTTTCAAATGCCAGCTCATAGATTCAACTAAGTGTCCTGCAAGGGTTTCAGTTCCTTTTTTAATTTTATACTGTGTATTTCCACTCTAATTTTTATTATTTCCCTTTCTGCTGGCTTTGGGCTTTATTTCCTGCTGCTTTTCTAGTTCCTGTAGGAGTAAGATTAGGTTGTGTTTTGGGGAACTTCATTGCTTCTTGAGATAGGGCTGAATTGCAAAGTATTTTCCTCTTAAGACTGCCTTAGCTGCATCCCAAATTGTTTGGACTGTTTTCTTTCTTTCATTTTCTTTTCTTTCTTTTTTTCTACAAATAGTTTATTGTCAATTTGGTTTCCATATAACACCCAGTGCTCTACCCACAAGTGCCCCTCTTTGTGACCATCCCCCCTCCCCGCCATCCAACAGTCCTCAGTTTTTGTCAGCATTCAAGAGTCTCTCATGGTTTCCCTCTCCCCCTTTCCCCCACCATTTCCCCCCTTCTTCTCCCCCATAGTCCTCTGTTAAGTTCCTCCTAATCCTCCTATACGTGCAAACATAGGATATTTGTCCTTCTCTGCCTGACTTATTTCGCTCAGCATAACACCCTCAAGGTCCATCCACGTTGCTACACATGGCCAGATTTCATTGTTTCTCATTGCCATGTAGTATTCCATGGTATAGATAAACCACATCTTCTTGATCCATTCGTCTTTTGATGGACACTTAGGCTCTTTCCATGTTTTAGCTATTGTGGAGAGTGCTGCTATGAACATTGGGGTACATGTGCTCCTATGCATCAGCATTTCTGTATCCCTTGGGTAAATTCCTAGCAGTGCTATTGCTGGGTCATAGGGGAGTTCTATTGTTAGTTTCCTGAGGAACCTCCACACTGTTTTCCAGAGGGGCTGTACCAGTTTACATTCCCACCAACAGTGTAGGAGGGTGCCCGTTTCTCCACATCCTCGCCAGCATCTAGAGTTCTCTGATTTGCTCATTTTAGCCACTCTGACTGGCGTGAGGTGGTATCTCAGTGTGGTTTTGATTTGTATTTCCCTGATGAGGAGGGATGCTGAGCATCGTTTCATGTGTCTGTTGGCCATCTGGATGTCCTCTTTGGAGAAGTGTCTGTTCATATCTTCTGCCCATTTCTTCACTGGGTTGTTTGTTTTTCGGGCGTGTAGTTTGGTGAGTTCCTTATAGATTCTGGATATTAACCCTTTATCTGATATGTCATTTGCAACTATCTTTTCCCATTCCGTTGGTTGCCTATTAATTTTCTGGGTTGTTTCCTTGGCTGTGCAGAAGCTTTTAATCTTGATGAGGTCCCAATCATTTATTTTTGCTCTTGATTCCCTTGCTTTTGGGGATGTGTCAAGTAAGAAGTTGCTGCGGTGGAGGTCAAGGAGGTTGTTTCCTGCTTTCTCCTCTAGGGTGTTGATAGTTTCCTGTCTCACGTTCAGGTCCTTTATCCATTTTGAGTTTATTTTTGTGCATGGTGTGAGAAAATGATCTAGTTTCATTCTTCTGCATGTTGCTATCCAGTTCTCCCAACACCATCTGTTAAAGAGGCTGTCTTTTTTCCATTGGATATTCTTTCCAGCTTTGTCAAAGATTAGTTGGCTATATGCTTTTGGGTCCACATCTGAGGTCGCAATTCTGTTCCATTGGTCAATGTGTCTGTTTTTGTGCCAATACCATACTGTCTTGATGATGANGAGTCTGTCGGGTTTTCTATGTAGAGTATCATGTCGTCTGCGAAAAGTGAAAGTTTGACTTTCTCTTTGCCAATTCTGACGCCTTTGATTTCCTTGTTTTGTCTGATGGATGATGCTAGGACATCCAGCACTATGTTAAACAGCTGTGGGGAGAGTGGACATCCCTGTCGTGTTCCTGATCTCAGGGGGAAAGCTCTCAGTTTTTCCCCATTGAGGATGATGTTAGCTGAAGGCTTGTCATAGATGGCTTTGATGATGTATAAGTAGGTTCCCTCTATCCCGACTTTCTCTAGAGTCTTTATGAAGAAGGGATANCTGCTCTGACTTTTACTATTTCTCTTCTTCTACTGGGTTTAGGGCATTCTTGTTGCTCTGCCTCTAGTTCCTTTAGGTGAGCTGTGAGGTTTTGGACTTGTGCTTTTTCTAGTTTCTTGAAATAGGCCTGGAGTGCAATGGACTTTCCTCTTAGGACTGCCTTTGCGGCATCCCATAGAGTTTGGATTGTTGTGTTTTCCTTTTCATTTGTCGCCATAGATTTTTTAATTTCATCCCTNATGCGCATTTGAGAAGAAAGTAAATTCCCTGTCCTCAGGATGTAGCATTCATATCTGTCAGATCCATCTGGTCCAATGTGTCTTTCAAGTCCATTGTTTCTTTATTGATTTTCTGTCTGGTTTACCTTTCCATTGCTGTAAGCGGAATATTAAAGTCCCCTGCTATTAGCACATTCTTATCTATAAGCTTGTTTCTGTTTGTGATTAATTGTTTTAGATATTTAGGTGCTCCCATATTCGGTGCGTAGACATTTATGATTGTTAGTTCTTCCTGATGGATGGACCCTGTAATTATTATGTAGTGCCCTTCTTCATCTCTTGTTATTGTCTTTAATTTAAAGTCCAGTTTGTCTGATATAAGTATAGCTACTCCGGCTTTCTTTTGATTTCCTGTAGCATGATATATATTTCTCCATCCCCTTACTTTTAATCTGAAGGTATCTTCCGGTCTAAAATGAGTTTCTTGTAGACAGCATATAGATGGATTTTTTTTTTTAATCCATTCTGCTACCCTATGTCTTTTGATTGGAGCATTCAGCCCATTTACATTCAGTGTTATTATTGAAATATGTGGGTTTAGAGTCTTTGTATCTTTTGTAGGGTTCATGTTTGTGGTGGTGTCTCTGGTATCTTTGTTCCTTGCAACCTTTCCTTCAGAGCGTCCCCCTCAGGATTTCTTGTAGGGCTGGCTTAGTGGTGACAAATTCTTTCAATTTCTGTTTATTTGGAAAGGTTTTTATCTCTCCTTCTATTTTGAATGACAGGCTTGCTGGGTAGAGGATTCTTGGCTGCATATTTTTTCTGTTCATCACATTGAAGATCTCCTGCCATTCCTTTCTGGCCTGCCACGTTTCTGTAGATAAGTCTGTCACCACTCTGTTAGGTTTGCCTTTGTACGTTAGGGCCCTTTTCTCCCCAGCTGCTTTCAAAATTCTCTCTTTGTCCTTATATTTTGCCATTTTTACTATGATACGCCTTGCAGAAGGTCGATTCAGATTACGTCTGAGGGGGGTCCTCTGAGCCTCTTGTATTTCAACGTTTACTTCTTTTCCCAGGTTGGGGAAGTTCTCTGCTATAATTTGTTCCAGGACTCCTTCAGCACCTTTCCCCCTCTCTTCCTCTTCTGGGATTCCTATGATACGGGTATTGTCGCGTTTGACCGTGTCGCTGACTCTCGAACTCTTCTTTCCTGTTCCTGGATCAGTTTGTCTCCTTTTTTGTCAGCTTCTTGTTTTTCTATAATGGTGTCTTCTAAATCACTTATTCTCCTTTCTGCCTCTTCATTCCGTGCATTGGAGGCCTCTAATTTATTATGTATCTCATTTATCGCTTTTTTAAATTCTTCATGCCTATTCATATTCTCCATTTTGTCTGTAGCCATAGTTTCTTTGATGTCCCCTACGTTTTTTTTTCAAGCACAGCTATTAATTTTACCATTATTATTCTAAAATCTTGTTAATTTATGCTGCTCATATCTGTTTTGAGCAGTTCATTAGTTGTCAATTCTTCATGGAGTTTCTTTGGGGGAGAGCTCTTTCGTTTTGTCATTTTAGTTAGTTTTCTGGCTCTTGTTAGTTTTAAAGACCTGTTATGCTCTCTGCACCTGTGAGCGCTGCTTATCCAAGAAGACTCTTTGACTGTCCAGGGCCTATCCTTTCAGAGAGTGTTTTTTGAATGGTATCTCTTGGTCTCTCTTGTTGAGACCTTGGTTATTTTGTTTTCCTATTCGTAGTGATATTTGGGCCTCTCCACCATGTGTACTTTGGCTTGTTTCTTGAGGTAGCCCTGGAGAGGGAAACAGACTGACAAACACACAGGGAGCAGGGGCACACAAACGCACAGACAAATCCGACTAACATGCAAACCGAGAGGGACAGCGGAAAAGTTAAGAGAAAAGGAGGACGGAGGTCGAATAATAGAAAATTTAAAAATACACAAAAAGATCAAAAGGAAGAAAAGAAAAGAAAAGGAGAAAAGAAGAATACCAATGGACAAAGAACGGTTTATAGCATATAACCGGATTTCCCGGCTACAATTAAATAGCCGGATGTATGCAGTGCTGGTTGAAGAGCATAGAGACAGAGAGAGAAGACAGGGCGGGGATGAGGCAAAATTGGAAATGGAATGAAGATGCAGAAGGGATAAGAAGCTTTTTTCAAAGAGTGAAAGGGTGGAGTATGGTTGGTTAGGTGAGAGAAGGATGCTGGTGTTATCCAGAGAAACCATATAGTCTAATTACTCCTGAGAGAAAGAGATGAAAAGGTCGGGAGGTGTAGAATTTACATCTACAGAATGGACTAAATATGATTGTTTAAGCACGCTGGTGACCGGAGGTAATCGGGTCAGTGTTCTGGGGAAAAAAAGAAAAAAGAAAAAAAAAAAAAAAGGAAAAATGGCGGAGGGCAGCTCTGAAGCAGGGATGGGCGTGGTGTGATCCAATGCGTCAGGTGGGAGTTCTGCCTTGGGGGTTGTAGGGAGGAGAGTGGTGGAGCTCCACCTCGTTTTTATGGGCGTGTAAACTCCCAGGGCCAGGGGCTCAGCCACAGTTTGTTGCGCTTTTCAACCCAGGCCAGTCCCAGGCTCCAAATCCCAGGCCAAGCACCCCGCTGAAATCGCCTCAGGCGATCCCCTGGCAACCCCCTCAGGGCAGTTCCAAGCTTCCTGGCTAGCTCTAGGGGTGGAGCCAGAAGCCGCTGCTCCCTTCTCCTCAGGGTGGGGCTGGGGAGCCTGGGCGGGGTGGGGGGCCTTGTCTGCCGGCACGTTGAGCCGGCTGGAGTGAGGAAATCGAGGTCCCTCTGTGTCTCGTCACCCAAAACACGAACTCGCTGTCAAATCTGCCAGTTTTTAGCTCTTTGCCTTCTGTCTAGAGTTCCAGCCAGACAGGAGCGTGGACACCTGGTGCCTGCGCACGGCTACTCCAGGGGTCCAAGCCCACCAGGAGGGCAATGGCGGCAAGCGCGCAGCTTCTCCCAGCCAGCCAGTAGGCAGCACAAAGAAGCAGACGGCGAGCGCAGCCCCTCCGGGGCGAGTTGGAGCGTGGGGGGGGGGCTGGTGCGTAGGTATTTTGTGCGCAAGGTCTTTCTACGCCCCGAGCGGAGGTTTTTCCCCCCGAGAGGAGGTTTTTCTGTTTCAGACTCTCTTTTACCCCTCTCACTCCCCACAGAGGGGGGGTCGCCCTGTCCCTCCAGTCTCAGATCCAGGCCCGATTTTATCTTCCCCAGTTCACACTCACGTTAGAAGGCTTTCTCAGTGGAATCTGTGTCCTTTTTCTCCCAATCTCTTGGGTTTTGTACGGTTTCCTACGGCTTCAGATCTTTTCCGTGTGAGGCATGGGTGCGAGTGCAGGTATGGAGCGCCCTACTTCTCCGCCATCTTAGAAGAGAGAGAGCTGGACTGTTTTGTTTTCATTTTCATTGGCTTCCATCTATTTTCTTTCTTTTTTCTTTAATATTCTGGTTTACCCATTTATTTCTTGGTAGGAAGTTCTTTATCCTCCATGTATTTTGAGGCTTTCCAATTTTTTTCTTGTGTTTCATTTCAAGTTTCATAGGGGTGTGACCTGAAAATATGCATGGTATGATCTCAAACATTTTATTCTTGTAGAGGGCTGATTTGTGACGCAGTATGTGATCTGTTTTGGAGAATGTTCCATGTGCGCCGGAGAAGAATGTGTATTCTGCTGCTTTAGGATGAAAAATTCTGAATATATCTGTTAAGTCCATCTGGTCCAATTCATCACTCAGAGCCCTTGTTTCCTTATTGATTTTCTGCCTAGATGATCTGTCCATTGCTGGAAGTGGAGTATTAAAATCTCTTACAATTAAATTATCCTTAATTAACGTTTGCTCAGATTGTGATTGATTTATATATTTGGGTATCTCACATTAGGGGTATGAATATTTACAACTGTTAGCTTTTATTGATGGGCAGACCCTCTTGATGAATAGACTTCTTAATTGTGATATAATGCCCTTCTTCATCTCTTGTTACAGTCCTAATCCTGAAATAATAATGACTATTCTGTCTTTCTTTGATGTTAGTATGATGGATCATTCTCCATTCCCTCACTTTTTTTTGAAAGATAACGTGATTCTTTGTGTTCAATCAACCCTTTTTGCATAGTTTTCTTTTATATTTTATTATCAAGTTAGTTTACATACAACACCCAGTGCTCATCCCAACAAGTGCCCTCCTCCATGCACATCACCCCCCTTCCCTTCTCCCCCACACCCCCCTCTGCCCTCAGTTTGTTTTCAGCCTTCAAGAGTCTCTCATAGTTTGCCTCGCTCCCTCTCCCCAACTACTTCCCCCTTCTTCTCCCACTTCGTCCTACGTTAACTTCCTCCTAATCCACCTATATGTGCAAACATATGGTATCTGTCTTTCTCTGCCTGACTTATTTGGCACAGCATAACACACTCTAGTTCCATCCATGTTGCTACAAAAGGCCGATTTCATTCTTTCTCATTGCCATGTAGTATTCCATGTTTTAATATACCATATCTTCTTGACCCATTCATCAGCTGATGGACACTTCGTTTCTTTCCATGTTTTGGTTACTGTTGAGAGTGCTGCTATGATCATTGGGGTACATGTGCCCCTATGCATCAGCACTCCTGTATCCCTTGGGTAAATTACTAGCAGTGATACTGTTGGGTCCTAAGGGAGTTCGAGTGTTAATTTTTTGAGGAACCTCCACACTGTTTTCCAGAGGGGTTGCACCAGCTTACATTCTCACCAACAGTGTAGGAGGGTGCCCGTTTCTCCACATCCTCGCCAGAATCTAGGGTCCTCTGATTTGCTCATTTTAGCCACTCAGACCGGCGTGAGGTCGTATCTCAGTGTGGTTTTGATGTGTATTTCCCTGATGAGGAGGGATGCTGAGCATCGTTTCATGTGTCTGTTGGCCATCTGGATGTCCTCTGTGGAGAAGTGTCTTTTCACGTCTTCGGCCCATTTCTTCACTGGATTATTTGTTTTCTGGGTGTGGAGTTTGGTGAGTTCCTTGTAGATGTGGGATATTAGCCCTTTACTTGATATGCCATTTGTAATTATCCTTTCCCATTCTGTCAGTTGCCTATTAGTTTTATGGATTGTTTCCTTTGCCGTGGATAAGCTTTTTATCTTTTTTTTAAGATTTTTTAAAAATTTTTTCATGTTTCCTTTATTTCTGAGAGAGAGAAAGAGAGACAGGGTGAGCAGGCAAAGGTCAGAGGGAGAGGGAGACACAGAATCTGAAGTAGGCCACAGACTCTGAGCTGGCTGTCAGCACAGAGCTTGATTCAGGAAACGAACCCACGAACCATGAGATCATGACCTGAGCCGAGGTCAGCCACTTAGCCACCTGAGCCACCCAGGCACCGCCAGAAGTGTTTTTTTTTTTTCTTTTTTCTTTTTTTTTCTTGATGCTGTCCCAGTAGTTCATTTTTGCTCTTGATTCTCTTCCCTTTGGTGATGTATCAAGGAAGAAATTGCTGCGGTGGGGTCAAGGAGGTTGTTTCCTGTTTCTCCTCTAGGGTTTTAATGCTTTCCTGTCTCACATTCAGGTCCTCTATCCATCTTGAGTTTATTTTTGTGCATGGTGTGAGATATTGATCTACTTTCATTATTCTGCATGAATGTTGTTGTCCAGTTCTCCCAGCACCTTCTGTTAATGAGGTTGTCTTTTTTCCATTGGATACTCTTTCCTGCTTTGTCAAAGATTAGTAGGCCATACATTTGTTGGTCCAGTTCTGAGTACTCTATTCTATTCCAATGGACTACGTGTCTGTTTTCTGCCAATACCATACACTCTTGATGATAACAGCTTTGTATTAGAGGCTAACATCTGGGCTGGTGATGCCTCGAGTTTTGGTTTTCTTCTTCAATATCAGCTTGGCTATTCGGGGTCTTTTGTGGTTCCATACACATTTTAGGAGAGTTTATTCTAGTTTTGAGAAGAATGCTGGTGCAATTTTGATTGGGATTGTATTGAATGTGTAGATTGCTCTGGGTAACAATGACGTTTCAACAATATTTATTCTTCTGACCCATGAGCATGGAATGTTTTTCCATTTCTTTGTGTCTTCTTCAATTTCCTTCATCAGTTTTCTATACTTTTCATCATACAGATCTCTTGTAACCTTGGTTTGGTTTATTCCTAGGTATTTTATGGTTTTTTTTTTGTGTAATTGTGAATGGGATCAGTTTCTTGATTTCTCTTTCTGTTGCTTCATTGTTGGTGTATAAAAATGCGACCCATTTCTGTACGTTGATGTTGTATCCTGCAACTTTGCTGAATTCATGGATCAGTTCTAGTAGGCTTCTGGTGGAGTCTGTCAGGTTTTCTATGTAGAGGATCATGCCGTCTGTGAAAAGTGAGAGTTTGACTTCTTCTTTACCAGTTCTGATGACTTTTATTTCCCTGTGTTGTCTGATCGCCAATGCTAGGACTTCCAGCACTATGTTAAACAACAGTGGTGAATTGGACATCTCTGTCGTGTTCCCGATCTCAGGGGGAAAGCTCTCAGTATTTCCCCGTTGAGGATGATGTTAGCTGGGGGCTTCTCATAAATGGCTTTTATGATGTTTAGGTAAGTTCCCCTATCCCGACTTTCTTGAAGGTCTTTATTAAGAAGAGATGCTGTATTTTGTCAAATGCTTTTCCTCATCTATAAACAGGATCATATGGTTTTTATCTTTCCATTTTTTTTTATTTTCAACGTCTTTTATTTATTTCTGAGAGAGAGAGACAGCGTGAGAAGGGGAGAATCAGAGAGGGAGACACAGAATCTGAAACAGGCTCCAGGCTCTGAGCTGTCAGCACAGAGCCCGATGCGGGGCCCGAACCCACAAGCAGTGAGATCATGACCTGAGCCTAAGTCGGATGCTCAACCGATGAGCCATCCAGGCGCCCCTATCTTCTTTTCTTAATGTGATGAGTCACGTTGATTGACTTGTTAACATTGAAGCAGCCCTGTAACCCAGGAATGAATCCCACTTGATCATGGTGGATAATTCTTTTTATGTGTTGTTGGATTCGATTTGCAAGTATCTTGTTGAGGAATTTTGCATCCATACTCATCAAGGATATTGGCCTGTAGTTCTCTTTTTCTGCCGTGCCTCTGTCTGGCTTGGAAATCAAAGTGATGCTGGCTTCTAAAATGAGTCCAGAAGTTTTCCTTCGATTTCTGTTTTTTGGGGTAGCTTGAGAAGAATGGGTATTAATTCTGTTTTAAATGTCTGGTAGAATTCCCCAGGGAAGCCATCTGACCCAGGGCTCTTATTTGTTGGGACATTTTTGATAACTGATTACTTATGGATCTTTTCAGATGTTCTATCTCTTCCCATGTGAATTTTGGTAGTGAGTATGTGTTTAAGAATTTGTCCATTTCTTCTAAGTTGTCTAGTTAGTACGCATATAATTTTTCGTAGTATTCCCTGATAAATGCTTGTATTTCTGAGGGGTTGGTTGTAACAAATCCTTTTTTATTCGTTATTTTGTCTATTTGGGTGCTCTCTGTTTTCTTTTTGAGAAGCCTAACTAGAGGTTTGTCAATTTTGTCTATTTTTTCAAAAAAAAACAACTCTTGGTTTCGTTGATGTGTTCAGGTGTTTTTGTTTGTTTGTTTGGTTGGTTGGTTGGTTGGTTTGGTTTGGTTTCTATATTGTTTATTTCTGCCCTGATTTTTATTACGTCTCTTCTCCTACTGGGTTTGAGGTGCTCCTGTTGCTCTGCCTCTAGTTCCTTTTGGTGCTCTGTTAGATTTTGTACTTGTGCTTTTTTAATTTCTTGAAATAGGCCTGGAATGCAATGTACTTTCCTCTTAGGACTGCCTTTGCCACATCCCATATAGTTTGGATTGTTGTATGTTCGTTTTCATTTGTTTCCATATGTTTTTTAAATTTCTTCTTTAATTGCCTGATTGGCCCATTTGTTCCCTAATAGGGTGTTCTTTAACTTCCATGTTTTTGGAGGTTTTCCAGACTTCTTCCTGTGATTGATTTCGAGTTTCATAGCATTGTGATCTGAAAGTGTGCAAGGTATGATCTCAATTCTTCTATGTTTATTGAGGGCTGCTTTATGTCCTAGTATGGGATCTATCATGGAGAATGTACCATGCATACTTGAGAAGAAATTGAATTCCTCGGCTTCAGGATATCGAGTTCTAAATATTTCTGTCAAATCCATCTGTTCCAATGTGTCATTCAAGTCCATTGTTTCTTTAGTGATTTTCTGTGTAGTTGATCTACCCATTGCTGTCAGTGCAGTATCAAAGTCCCCTGCTATTAGTACATTCTTCTCCATAATATTGTTTCTGTTTCTGATTGTTTTATATACTTAAGTGCTCCCATATTTGGTGTGTAGACCTTTATAATTGTTAGCTCTTCCTGATGGATAGACCCTGTAATTATTATATAATGCTCTTCTTTATCTTTTGTTATTGTCTTTACTTTAAAGTCCAGTTTGTCTGATATAAGTATAGCTACTCCAGCTTTCTTTGACTTCCAGTAGCATGTTATACATTTCTCCATCCCCGTACTTTCAATCTGAAGGTGTCCTCCTGTCTAAAATGAGTTTCTTATAGATAGCAAATACATGGATTTTTTTTTTTTATCCATTCTGCTCGCTATGTCTTTTGATTGGAGCCGTCAGCCCATTTACATTCAATGTTATTTTTGAAAAATATGGGTTTAGAGTCATCGTGTCCTTTGTGGGATTCATGCTTCTTGTGGCGTCTCTGGTTCCTTGGGTTCCTTGCAACATTTCCCTCACAGAGTCTCCCTCAAGATTTCTTCTAGGGCTGGTTTAGTGGTGACAAATTCTTTCAATATTTTGTTTCTTTGGGAAGAGTATTATCTCTCTTTCTATTCTGAATGAAGGCTTGCTGGATAGAGGATTCTTGACTGCATAATCACATTGAAGATTTCCTGCCATTCCTTTCTGGCCTGCCACTTTTCAGTAGATAGGTCTGTCACCACTCTGATAGGTTTCCCTTTGTATATTAGGGCCCTTTTATCCCTAGCTGCTTTCAAAATTGTCTTTGTCCTTATATTTTACCAGTATCACTATGATATGTCATGCACAAGTTACGACTGAGGGGAGTTCTCTGTGCCTCTTGAATTTCAATGTCCACTTCATTCCTCAGACTGGGGAATTTCTTTGCTATAATTTGTGCCAGGACTCCTTCAGCGTCTTTGCCTTTCTCTTCCTCTTCTGGAATTCCTATGAGACGAATATTGCTCCGTTTGATTGTATCACTGAGCTCTCGAACTCTCCTTTCGTGTTCCTGGATTAGTTTATCTCTCTTTTTCTCAGCTTCCTTTTTTTCTGTAACTGTGTCTTCTAAGTAACTTATTCTTCTTTCTGCCTTTTAAATACGTGCATTGGATGCTTCCTTTTTATTATTTATCTCATTTATAGCATTTTAAAATTCATCACAAGTATTTTTAAGCTCCGTAGTGTTTGTAGCAATAGTTTCTTTGATGTCTTCCATGCCTTTTTCAAGCCCAGCGATTAGTTTTATGACTATTGTTCTATATTATTTTTCAGTTATGTTGCTTATATCTGTTTTGAGCAGGTCTTTAGCTGTCATTTCTTCCTGGAATTTCTTTGGAGCAGAGTTCTTCCGTTTCATAATTTTGGCTATCTTTCTCTTTCTTGTTAATTTTAAAGTTTATTGTGCATTCTGCCCCTGTGGGTTCTGTTGTATTAAAGTGGGCTCTTTGGCTGTCCAGGACCTGTCCATTCAGAAAGTGTTCTTTCAATGGTGTCTCTTGGTTTCTCTTGTTGAGACTTTGGTTATTTTATTTCTCTACTCTTAGTGGTATTTGGGACCCTCCACCATGTGTACTTTGGCTTGTTTCTTGAGGTAGCCCTGGAAAAGAAAACAGACAGACAAGCACACAGGGAACAAAAGTACTCAAACGCACAGACAAATCCTACAAACAAGCAAACTGGAAGGGAAAAAGGATAAGAAAAAAGTGAAGGGACAAAAAAAGAAAATAAATATTAAAAAAAGAGCAAGGAGCGAAGACAAATGATGAGGCATAAAACCAGAATTCCCACCTACAAATCAGGAGCCAGGTCTATGCAATGCTGATGGAAGAGCTTATACAAAGAGAGAAATGAGAGGGCGGGGAGGAAACCAAATTGGAGATGAAATGACCAGGCAGAGAGATTAAGTAAGGCTTGATTCAGAGGGAGAAGTCGTAGAATATGTTTAGAGGCAATGAGAACAAAATGAAGATGTTACTCAGAGAAATTATAGAGTCTGATTACTCCAGAGAGAGAGTGATAAAAACGCAGAGGTGGAGGTGTAAAATGTACATCTGGAGAATGGATTTTACGTGACCGTTTAAGCAAACCAGTGACCAGAGTGCCCTGACCAGCAGAGTGGAGGGTTATGAACGAGAAAAGGGAGAATATATCTCAATAGAAAGGCNTATATTTTTAAAAAAAGCAGCTCTCTAGTGGGGATGGGCATGGTTTGGTGTAGGCAAGTCTTAGACTCCACTGTTTCCCACAGGCCACTCCCTGAGGCCCTGTGTTGGTGGTGGTTGGGAAAAAAATGGCATAGCCCCAGTCCCTTCTAGAACCAAGCATTGCAAATCACTCCTTTTGTTCCGATCTCCCTGTGCTGCAGGCATAGCCAAGGTGGGCTGTGTTCTCTACCCCATACCCCACCTCGTTTCCAGGTCCCAGTCCACGCGCTTTTTTGATATTGCCCGAGACACAGTCTCCTAGGTCGCTGCTTCCCTGCTCCGGGCGTCGAGGGTGGGGGAAGAGGCACAGCCTCAGATCCGCTGGGATGAAGAGGTGTCAGAACCTGGGATCCACTGCCTCTACGCTGTCGGGGGTCAATCCCGGAGTACTCAGCCTAGCCCCGCCGCCTCCGCACTGCCGGGGGTGGGGGGGTGGTCATGCCCAGGGAACACAGCCTCAGGCCCGCAGCATCTGCACTGCCGCTGCCGGGGATGGTGCCAGGAGCCCAGCAGAAGTTTTTCCTGGCGCCCTCTGGGACCGGGAGCACCTAGTTCAAAGTCAACACCCCAGCTAGAACTAAAAACACTCTCTTTCCAAGCGGAGTTTTTTCTCTCCTCCAGGGACAGAAACAGTTTCTTGAGCAGTTTCAGCTTCTCTCCCCCCCCTTCACCGAGCTGCCCGCAAGCGGGGCTCCCTCCCCTCCCTCCTTGTCTCTGTTCCAGGCCTGCTTTTATCTTCCACAGTTCGCATTCACACACTTTTGAGGTTGCCTTCCCAGTGTGCTCTGTTTCTCTTCCCAAACTCCTGCGGCTCAGTGTCCTATGACTTCAGGCCTTCTCTGTTGGAGAGATGGGTGCAAGCGAAATGCACGGAGCTCCCTACTTCTCCACCATCTTGCTGCAAAATAGCATTGATCACTTTAAATATTTGAATTATACAGCATGTAAAGTATATTTGAAAAATGTAATGTGAATGCAGTAACCCAAAATATATAGTTTATATGATTGGATTTGTAAATAACACATATTTTTCAAAATATTTTACAATTATTATTGTATATATGTGTAATACAAGTAATTTCCATCCATATCACATTACACATATACTGTTTTTAATAGTTCTAGTTAGCCTCTGCTATTTGGTGTATTTTTTTTCTGTTTATCATTAGTTTGTATTGGAATAGTTTTTAAAATTGTTATTTTTTAACAACCCAACATTCCTTCTTGTTTTTGTATTATTATTCGTTATATTTTAATCTATTGTCAGCCATTTGATTGTATTGTTCCCCCATCACATATGCACTCATGTTTAAAAACACATTTGTACAGGGGCGCCTGGGTGGCTCAGTCGGTTAAGTGTCCGACTTCAGCTCAGGTCATGATCTCACTGTTCATGGGTTTGAGCCCTGCGTTGGGCTCTGTTCTGACAGCTAGCTCAGAGCCTCGAGCCTGTTTCAGATTCTATATCTCTCTCTCTGACCCTCCCCTGCGCGCTCTCTCTCTCTCTCTCTCTCACAGAAATAAATAATTTAAAAAAAACATTAAAAACTTATTTAAAAAATTAAAACACATCTTTACATAAAACTATTATTACTTTCCCACTGATATTTTCTTTATGTATTTATACCCATAATGGACTATACTTAATCAATGTTTTTGAAAAACTTTATAGCCTTTAGATATATAAATGAGGTTGTTAGCCTAGACATGACAGGCTAAAGAGTGTCAATTGGAGTAAGAATAGACATATGAAAGAATAAACACTGAAGTTCCTTGCCATTAATAACCCTAATTTTCAGAGCATGAGTGAATTTTAATTATTTTAATGTTAATTGTATAAATATTTATTATAGTAGATTACTTTACTATTTATACAGCAGCAATAATCAATTCAATGAGAATTATTTAGAGATTTAAGCAGGACAAATGCCCACTTATTATGAACTGGTACTGCTAACTAGAAAACACTTTAAAATGAGTGGTCATATTTTTAAAACATTGAACATTCTCAGGACAAGACACTGATATTAATATTGATGTAATGGCATTTCTTTTGTGACTTTTTTTTATAGACTTATAGAATCAGAGAACATTACTGTAAGAGGAGGTCTTATAGGGTATTTAGTCCAACTCCCTACCTGATTAATGTATGAATATCCTCTAAATTAAATTGGCAAGTAGTCACCAGGTTTACTTTTAAAAAACTCCACTGAAGGAGTCTTAGATTCCTTCATCTTGCACCCCATTGTAATACCTGACAGCTATACATTTCATATTGGTATTGGAAAAAAAAAAAAAAAAGCTAGTATTTCTGAAGCTTTTGACCATAGGTTGTGATTCTGTCCTCTGGAGCCACAGAGAACAAGCTGAGAACCCCTATTGATGATAGCTCCTCTAGTGACTAAAAGAGAATTATCATTTGTGACTTTATGCCTTCTTAACTCTTTTTTTAAAATTTTAATGTTTTCTTTATTTTTGAGTGAGAGAGAGAGAGAGAGAGAGCGCAGTGGAGGGTCAGAGAGAGAAGGAAATACAGAATCTGAAACAGGATCCAGGCTCTGAGCTGCTCGTCAGAACAGAGCCCGATGTGCGGCTCGAACCCACAAACCGTGAGATCAATGACCTGAGCCAAAGTCGGACGCTTACCCGACTGAGCCACCCAGGTGCCCCTGTGCCTTCTTACTCTTACCCCTGCTACATATTTCTATGTTTATACATCCTAATTTTATTCTGTTATTTTCAAAAGGGTATAATTTCTTATTCTTTCACTAATTTAGTCATTCTTAATTGAGTGTGCTCCAGTTTTCTTCATGACTCTATTAACATGTAGCAACTATCACTAACATACTACTCCAGATGGGGCATATCATTTATCTTTTTTTGAATAATCTACTTCTCTTCCTGAAACCTAAAATGACATTACCATTTCAGAATGT
>NW_027527926.1:2466-4935 GCF_008692635.1 Crocuta crocuta | reverse complement strand
TCTTTTTTTCTGCCTCTAAAATTTCTCTCTTTGTTTGGAATAAAGTTTCTTTTTCACCCTCTCCTTCTCCACTTTTCTTGGGTTACTTCAAGGAACAAATCAAAGCACACCTGGAAGACAGTACAATCCACCACTATGAATAGTGGGATAAGGCAGCCACATCACAATACAGAATGCATTTAACACACTCCAAAATCACTTCCTGAAGTTCCAGGTCCTGGACAATATAAGACCCTTCTTAATATAGTAGTACTTGCAGGTGCAGGACACATAATAAACTATTAAAACATGTAAAAGACAGAAAACTAACCAAAATGATGAAACAGAAGAATTCTTCTCAAAAGAAATTCCAGAAAGAAATGGCAGCAAGAGAATTGTTCAAAACAGATATAAACAATATATCTGATCAAGTATTTAGAATAATGATCATAAGAGTAATAGCTGGGCTTGAAAAAATATAGAAGACAGCAGAAAATCTATTGTGCAAAGATCAAGGACAGAAGAAATAGTCGCAATGAATTAATAAATGCTGTAAATGAGATGCAAGATAAAATAGATGCAGTGACAGCAAGGATGGGAGAAGCAGAGGAGAGAATAGGTGAAATAGAAGGTAAAATATGGAAAATGGTAAAGCTGAAAAAAGAGAAAAGGTAAATTACTAGACCATGAGGGGAGAATTAGAGAGACTTAAGTAATTCAATGAAATAAAACAATATCCATATCACAGGAGTTGTAGAAGATGAAGAGAGGGGGAAAAATGGCCAGAAGGTTTATCTGAACAAATTATAGCTAAGAACTTCCCTAATCTGGGGAAGAAAACAGGTATATAAGTCCAAGCAGCACAGAGAGCTCCCTTCAAAATAAACAAAAACAGGTTAACACCATGGCAGATCATAGTGAAACTTGCAAAATACAAAGATAAAGATGATTTTTTTTTTTACAGAGAAACCTAGTAAGTAGACAACTGTGATTGTCTGTCACATACAGGAGTTCCCTGTGAACATTAAATTTCCTTATGAACAGCAGTAAATTTATGAATACACAATTTCACAATTTCTAGATACATATGTTTCCTCCTTGTACTATTTTCATATTTATTAACAAATCCACATATATTTAGCTTCTCTATATTATATAAAAACAAGATGCTGAAAATATATAAGTTTAAACTTAGGTTTAGTAATTCATGTTTCAGTAGTTTATATTATTTCAGAAATAGTCTAGATATTTAGTTAGTATCTATTAATTAATTTAGTATAACTCCAAGGTTGTACGTTAGCAAAAAGATTTTGAATATTGATTTTAGGCAGACAAAATTTACACCAAAACTGTTAGCTATCATCTCAAAGTTTTCCCTGTTCCTTTTTTAACTATATGTGATTAGTAAACCCAAGTAGAATAAAAAAAATGTATCCTTATACAAACTTAAAGCTGATAACCGAGAAGACACATCTGGTTTTATTAAACCAACTAAATTAAACAATTCCTAAAAGATTTACTCAAATTCCATGAATTTGAAAGACATTTGTGTTACTTTGTATATTTCTCGAACTTTTAGGTATTTAATTTTTATATGTCCATTTATCTCTAAACCACATTAAAAAAATTCATTTAAGTTCTAGTTAGTTATGGGGCTCCTGAATGCCTCAGTAGATCAAACGTTGGACTTCGGCTCAGGTCAAAATCTCATGGTTCGCGGGTTTGAGCCCCACATTGGGCTCTGTGCTGACAGCTCTGAGACTGGAGCCTGCTTTATGGATTCTGTGTCTCCCTCTCTCTCTGCCCCTCCCTCATTTGTTCTCTCTCTCTCTCTCTCGCTCTCGCTCTCTCTCTCTGTCTCTCTCTGTCTCTCTGTCTCTTTCTGTCTCCAAAATAAATAAAACATTAAAAAAACCTAAATTCTAGTTAGTTAACATGCAATGCAATATAGGTTTCCGGAGTATAATTTAGTGATTCATCACTTACATACAACACCTAGGGCACATCACAAGTGCCCTCCTTAGGACATATTACCCATCTAGCCCATCCCCAAGCCACCTTCCTCCATCAGACCTCAGTTTGTTCTCTATCATTAAGAGTTTCTGCCTTCCTGGGTGGCTCAATCAGTTAAGCTCCCGACTTTGCCATAGGTCATGATATCACAGTCTGTGAGTTCAAGCCCCGTTTCCTCTCTGTGCTGACAGCTTAGAGCCTGGAGCCCGCTTTGTGTTCTGTGCCTGCCTCTCTTCTCCTTGGGCTCTGTCTCTCTCTTCTCAAAAATAAATGAACATTTAAAAACAAGAGTTACTGGGACGCCTGGGTGGCTTAGTTGGTTAAGCGTTCGACTTTCGGTCATGATCTCGCGGTTCGTGGGTTCGAGCCCCGCGTCGGGCTCTGTGCTGACTGCCAGCTCAGAGCCTGGAGCCAATTTCAGAGTCTGTGTCTCCCTCTCACTCTGACCCTCCCCTGCTCACACTGTCTCTCTCTCTC
>NW_027527926.1:0-2133 GCF_008692635.1 Crocuta crocuta | reverse complement strand
TTACTTATGGTTTATTTCCCTCTTTACTTTTCCCTTCTTTCACTCTTCCCATATGTTAACCTATTGTGTTTCTTAACTTTCACATATGAGTGAAATCATATGATATTTGTGATTCTCGGACTGACATATTTCTGCTAGCTCCATCCATGTCATTGCAAATGGCAAGATTTATTCCTTTGGATGGCTGAGTAATCTATTGTGTATGTATGTATGTGTGTATGAATGTATTCTATTTTCTATGTGTGTGTATACATATTTTATCCATTCATCAGTCAATGGACATGTGGGCTTTCAATAGTTTGGCTATTATTGATAATGCAGCTATAAACATCGGGGTCCGTGTACCCCTTCAAATATGTAATTTTATATCATTTGTGTAAATACCTAGTACTGTAATTTCTGGATTATAGAGTAGATTTATTTTTAACTTTTGGAGGCATCTCCATCCTTTTTCCTGGATTGGTTGCACCAGTTTGCATTCCCACCAGCTGTGCAAAGTGTTACCCTTTCGTCACATCCTCACCAACACCTGTTGTTTATGGAGTTGTTCATTTTAGCCATTCTTACACGTGTGAGGTGGCATCACATAATGGTTTTGATTTGTATTTTTCTGGTGATGCATGATGTTGAGTTTTCCATGTGCCTGTTAGCCACCTGGATGACTTCTCTGGAAAAGTGTTTATTCATGTCTTCTGCCCGTTTTTTTTTTTTTTACAAGATTATTTGGTTTTAGGGTGTTGAGTTTGATAAGTTCTTTATAGATTTTGGATGCTAACTTGGATGCTGTTTATCAGATATGTCATTTGCAAGTATTTTCTCCCATTCATAAGCTGCCTTTTAGTTTTTTTTGACTGTATCCTTCACTACACAGAAGAATTTTATCTTGATTAAGTCCCAAAGTTCATTTTTGCTTTTGTTTACCTTGACTCTGGCAACGAGTGAAGTAAAAAGTTGCTCCAACCAAGGTCAAAGAGGTTGCTGCATATGTTATCCTCTAGGTTTTTGATGATTTTCTGTGTGACATTTAGCTCTTTCATCCATTTTTAATTTATTTTTATATACGGTATAAGAAACTGGTCCAGCTTCATTCTTTTGCACGTTGCTGTCTAGATTTCCCAACAGCATTTGCTGAAGACTGTCTTTTTTCTATTGGATATTCTTTCCTGCTTTGTCAAAATTGGTTGACTATATCATCCATTTGTGAGTTTTCTATTCTGTTCCATTGATCTATGTGTCTGTTTTTGTGCCACTACCATACTGTATTGATGACTAGAGCTTTGTAATATAGTTTAAAAACTGTAATCATGATGCCTCCAGTTTTGTTTTTCTTTTTCAAGATACGTTGGCTATTTAGGTCTTTTGTGGTTTCATACTAATTTTAGGGTTGTTTGTCCTAGCTCTGTAAACATGTTGGTGGTATTTTGATAAGATTTGCTTTAAATGTGAATATTACTTTGGATAATATAGACATATGAATAAAGTTTGTTCTTGCAATCCATAACCATGGAATGATTTTCCATTTCTTTGTGTCCTCTTCACTTTCTTTCATAAGTGTCTATAGTTTCCATCATACAGATCTTTTGACTGTTTGTTAGGTTTGTTCCTAGGTATCTTTTTTTTTTTCTACAATTGTAAATGGGATTGATTCCCTGATTTCTTTTTATGCTGCCCCATTATTGGAATATAGAAATGCAACAGATTTGTGTATGTTGATTATTTTTTTTGGTTTTTAAAGGTAAATTCNGGTCCATGTGCTCCTATGCCTCAGCATTTCTGTATCCCTTGGGTAAATTCCTAGCAGTGCTACTGCTGGGTCATAGGGGAATTAAAGTTTATTTATTTATATTGAGAGGAAGAGAAAGAGAGAGAGAGAGAGTGGTGGGGGCAGAAAGAGAGGGAGGGGAGAAGTTTGACTTTCTCTTTGCCAATTCTGATGCCTTTGATTTCCTTTTGTTGTCTGATGGCTGATGCTAGGACTTCCAGCACTATGTTAAAAAATAGCGGTGAGAGTGGACATCCCTGTCGTGTTCCTGATTTCAGGAAGAAAGCTCTCAGTTGTTCCCCGATGAAGATGATGTTAGCTGAAGACTTCTCATAGATGGCTTTGGTGATGTTTAAGTAGGTTCCTCCTAT
>NW_027527925.1:260036-271810 GCF_008692635.1 Crocuta crocuta | reverse complement strand
AGTATACAGCCAACTGATCTTTGACAAAGCAGGAAGGAATATCCAGTGGAAAGNAACTAATTTGACAATAAACTATTTGTAAAAAAAATAATAATAAAATAAAATTAAAGTGTGGATATTAGCAAAAAAAAAGTTAAGAATAGAAGTACTTCATGATCTAGTAATCACATTTCTGGGTATACACCCCCAAATACAAAAAATAATAATAATTCAAATGGATACATGCACCCTGATGTTTATTGCAGCATTATTTGCAATAGCCAAATATATGGAAGCAACCCAAGAGTCCATCAATAGATAAACTGATAAAGAAAACGTGGTATAATGTGAAAACTTTTCAGCCATAAAAAAGAATAAAATTTTGCATTTGCATCAACCAGGATGGAGCCAAGGGGTATAATGCCAAGCAAAATTCGTCAGTCAGAGAAAGATAAATAACATGTTTTCACTCATATTTGTAATTTAAGAAACAAAATAGAGCAAAGAAAGAGAGAGGGAGAAACCATTAAACTAACGTTTAACTATAGAGAACAATGTATTGCTTAGCATAGAGGATGTGTTGGGGAGCTGGGTGAAATAAATGATGAAAATTAAGGAGTACAATTTTCATGATGAACACTGAGTAATGTACAGAACTTTTGAGTCACTATATTGTACACCTGAAGCAAATATAACACTTTTTATTAAATATACTAAAGTCATAGTAAAATAGCTTAATAAAAATTATTAACCTAGAACCTATACCCAAATAATATCTTTCAAGCTTAATGATGAATTAATGTGAAATATGATGACCTTTTCCCCCTAAAATAGCTAATATATTGGGGAGGCCTGTTAAACTTTGACAGAATTTAAGTATCCACTTACAAAGTTAAATTTTAAAAAAGTGCTAAAAAGGAGAAAAATAACTTCACTGTGGTGAGAGAGTATTCTGACACTTAAGCATGTTACTCACTTCCTCTTACAACAATGTTTGGGGGACTATATGAGGATGACTGTGCACAAACAAGGTGTAGCAATAGACCAGAGAAAGCAATAGACATTTTTTAAATATTAGTTTTGTCATGGTGTTTGGATTCCTGAAGGAATGGTGTGTGTATGATCTTCGTTGCACCAGATTTAAAATACTCCCTATGCTGGCATACCAGTTCAAGAAGACAGTGTGAGAAGATTCTGAACTTACCTCATCCCATGAACACAACAAATTTATTTCCACTTATGGAAAAATTTCCTCTGAAAAAGTTATGAAACTAGATCAACAGCATCTCCACCACAATGGATAAGTGTGCCACATTTGAGAGGTAAAAAATTCGAGACACACTCTATAGTCAAAAGGTCAAAAGTAGGTGACCTACAATTGAAAGAAGTATCACAAAAATAGAACAACTTCGCTGAGGAACAAAGGCTTGTGTCTGCTAAAGTTGGCACCCTAACTCTTGGGGCCTGCATGGAGAAATAAGCATCAAAAACACAAAAACAATTGGGATTACATAGAGGAGAATAAAGGGAATGGAAAATGTGATGTTAAAAAACTCACAAGACAACTCATTTACCTTGAGACTCAGCAGACAGTTTGATAGGTGCCTATACTGTACATAAAGAGATCCATTTTTCTTTTTTTTCTTTCTTTTTTTATTCAGGTCTTAGTATTTTTAAATTTACATTCAAGTTAGTTAGCATTTGGTGCAACAATAATTTCAAGAATAGATTCCTTAATGCCCCTTACCCATTTAGCCCATCCTCCCTTCCACAACCCCTCCAGTAACTTTCTGTTTGTTCTCCATATTTAAGAGTCCTTTAGAGTCTTTTATGTTTTAGTCTCCCTTCCTGTTTTTATATTACTTTTGCTTCCCTTCCCGTATGTTCGTCTGTTTTGTATCTTAAAGTCCTCATATGAGTGAAGTCATATGATATATGTCTTTCTCTGACTAATTTCTCTTAGCATGATACCCTCTAGTTCCATCCACACACTTGCAAATTTTAGGATTTCATTCGTTTTTAATTGCTGATTAATACTCCACTGTATATATATGTACCACTTCTTTATCCATTCATCCGTCAATGGACATTTGGGCTCTTTCCATACTTTGGCTAATGCTTATAGTGCTGCTATTAACATTGAGGTGATATTAACATTGAGGTGAGTGTGTCCCTTTGAAACAGCACACCTGTATCCCTTGGATAAATACCTAGTAGTGCAATGGCTGGGTCGTAGGTAAGTTCTATTTTTAATTTTTTGAGGAATCTCCATACTGTTTTCCAGAGTGGCTGTATCAGTTTGCATTCCCAGCAGCAGTGCAAAAGAAATCCTCTTTCTCCGCATCCTCTCCAGCATCTGTTGTTGCCTGACTTGTTGATTTTAGCCATTATGATGGGTATGAGGTGGTATCTCATTGTGGTTTTTATTTGTATTTCCCTGATGATAAGTGTTGTTAAACATAGGTTCATGTGTCTATTGGCCATCTGGATGTCTTCTTTGGAGAAGTGTCTGTTCATATCTTTAGCCCATTCTTTACTTTTTTGGGTGTTGAGTTTGATAAGTTCTTTATAGATTTTGGGTACCAACCCTTTATCTGATAAGCTATTTGCAAATATCTTCTCCAATTCCATTGGTTGCCTTTTAGTTTTGCTGATTGTTTCCTTCGCGGTGCAGAAGCTTTTTATTTTAATGATAGTTCATTTTTTGCTTTTGTTTCCCTTGCCTTTAGAGACATGTTAAGTAAGAAGTTGCTGCAGCCAAGGTCAAACAGGTTCTTTCCTGCTTTCTCCTCAAGGATTTTGATGGCTTCCTGCCTCACATTTAGGTATTTCGTCCATTTTGAGTTTATTTTTGTGTATTGTGTGAGAAAGTGGTCCAGGTTCATTTTTCTGCATGTCGTTGTCCAGTTTTTCCAGCACCACTTGCTGAAGAGACTGTCTTTATTCCATTGAACATTCTTTCCTGCATTGTAAAAAATGAGTTAGACATACGTTTGTGGGTCCATTTCTGGGTTCTCTATTCTGTTCCATTGATCTGAGTGTCTGTTCTTATGGCAGTACCAGATTGTCTTGATGATTACAACTTTGTAGTACAGCTTGAAGTCTGGGATTGTGATGCCTCCTGCTTTGGTTTTCTTTTTCAAGATTGCACTGGCTATGCAGGGTCTTTTCTGGTTCCATACAAATTTTAGGATTATTTTTTTTAGCTCTGTGAAGAATGCTGGCATTATTTTGATAGAGATCACATTGAATATGTAGATTTCTTTTGGTAGTATTGACATTTTCACAATATATGTTTTTACCCAGGAACATGGAATATTTTTCCACTTTTGTGTCTTCTTCAATTTCCTTTATCAGCTTTCTATAGTTTTCAGTGTATAGATTTTTCACCTCTTTGGTTATGTTTATTCCTAGGTATTTTATCATTTTTGGTGCAATTGCAAATGGGATTGATTCCTTGACTTCTCTTTTTGTTGCTTCGTTGTTGATGTAGGAATCCAACCAATTTCTGTCATTGATTTTATATCCTGCCACTTTGCTGAATTCATGGATCAGTTCTGGCAGTTTTTTGGTGGAACTTTTTGAGTTTTCCATATAAAATATCATGTCATCTGCAAAGGGTGAAAGTTTACTTCCTCCTGGCTGATTTGGACGCCTTTTATTTCTTTCTGTTGTCTGATTGCAGATGCGAAGAGTTCGAATAATATGTCGAATAACAGTGGTGAGAGTGGACATCCCTGTCTTGTGCCTGACCTTAGGTGAAAAGCTCTCAGGTTTTCCCCATTGAGGGTGATATTAGCCTTGAGTCTTTGATGTATGGCTTTTATGATCTCGAGGTATGATCCTTCTTTCCCTACTTTCTTAAGGGTTTTTATCAAGAAAGGACTCTGTATATTATAAAATTTCCTGTGCATTGATTGAGAGGATTCTGTGGTTCTTGTCCTTTCTTTTATTGATGTGATGAATCACATTGGTTGTTTTGTGGATATTGAACCAGCCCTGTAACCCAGGTATAAATCCCACTTGGTCGTGGTGGTGGTGAATAATTGTTTTGATGTATTGTTGGATCCAGTGGCTAATATCTTGTTGAGGATTTTTGCATCTATGTTCATCAGGGAGATTGGTCTATAGTTCTCTTTTTTAGTGGGGTCTTTGTCTGGTTTTGGAATCAAGGTAATGTTGGTTTCATAGAAAGAGTTCAGGAGTTTTCATTCCATTTCTATTTTTTGGAATACCTTCAGAGGAATAGGTGTTACCTCTTCCGTAAATGTTTGTAGAATTCTTCTGGAAAGCCATCTGGTCCTGGACTCTTGTTTTTTGGGAAATTTTTGATTACTGATTTGCTTTCTTAATGGTTATAGGTCAATTCAAATTTTCTATTTCTTCCTGTTTCAATTTTGGTAGTTTTTATGTTTCTAGGAATTTGTCCATTTCTTCCAGATTGCCCATTTTATTGGCATATGAGTACTCATAATATTCTCTTATTATTGTTTGTATTTCTTTTTTTAATGTTTTTAAACGTTTATTTATTTTGAGGGAGAGAGAGAGAAAGTATGAGCAGCGGAAGGTCAAAGAGAGAGGAAGACACAGAATCTGAAGCAGGCTCCAGGCTCTGAGCTGTCAGTACTGAGCTCAAAGCGGGGCTTGAACTCACAAACTGTGAGATCATGACCTGAGCTGAAGTTGGACGCTCAACCAACTGAGCCACCCAGGCACCCTTATTGTTCGTTTTTCTGATGTGTTGGTTGTGATCTCTCCTCTTTCATTCTTGATTTTATTTATGTGGGTCCTTTCCTTTTTCTTTTTGACCCAACTGGCTAATGGTTTATCATTTTGTTAATTCTTTCAAAGATCCAGTTTCTGGTTTCATTGATCTGTTCCGCTGTTTTTCTGCTTGTTTGTTTGTTTGTTTCAATAGAATTTATTTTTGATCTAATCTTTGTTATTTCCTGTCTTCTGCTGGTTTGGGGTTTTATTTGCTGTTATTTTTCCAGCTCTTTGAGGTATAAGGTTAGGTTGTGTATCTGAGACCTTTCTTCCTTCTTTAGCAAGGTCTGGATTGCCATATTATACTTCCCTCTTATGACTGCATTTGCTGCATACCAGAGGTTTTGGTTTGCCGTGTTATCATTTTCATTGGCTTCCATGTACTTTTTAATTTCCTCCTTAACTTCTTGGTTTGCCCATTCATTCTTTAGTAGGGTATCTGTAGTCTCCAAGTATTTGTTATCTTTACAAATTTTTCATGTGGTTGATTTCGAGTTTCATAGTGTTGTGGTCTGAAAATACGCATGATATGCTCCCGATCTTTTTGTAATTGTTGAGGGGTTATTTGTTTCCCAGTATGTGGTCTATTCTGGAGAATGTTCCACTGCACTTGGAGAAGAATGTATACTCCATTGTTTTAGGATGAAATGTTATGAATATATCTGCTAAGTCCATCTGGTCCAGTGTATCATTCAGAGCCAGTTTCCTTCTTGATTTTCTGGTTAGATGATCGGTTCATTGCTGTAAGTGGGATGTTAAAGTCTCCTACTATTATGGTATTATTATCAATGAGTTTCTTTATATTTGTGATTAATTGATTTATATATTTGTTTTCTCACACATTTGGAGCATAAATGTTTACAATTGTTATGTCTTCTTGGTGGATAGACCCCTTAATTATGATATAATTCCCTTCTTCATCTCTTGTTACAGTTTTTATTTTAAAGTCTAGATTGTCTGATATAAGTATGGCTACTCCCATTTTCTTTTGGTGGCCATTAGCATGATAGATGGTTCTCCATCCCTTTACTTTCAATCTGAAAGTGTCTTTAGGAATAAAGTGTGTCAAAGAGACCCATTCTCTAATCTTAAAGTGACTGAAAGAGAAGCAGATGCCTATTAGGATTCTCTAAGAATGGAAGGACTGTGAAGCATCATTTATTTTATCTAATTCTACTTTGCTAATATTGGCACTGGTGGGTGACATTGTGGCAATCTCTCTCTAATCTGCTAGTGCAGCTAAGTGTATACTGCTGCACCTTCACCACAGTCATGGCACAACTGTTCAGGAGTCACCCCAGTGTTTTGGTGTCACAGCGTCACAAGGGGCAGTAAAGTGAGAACCATTCCACGCTGCAGCCATGGGTGAATGCCTTGTCCCCACAAGTCACAGTGATGTCAAAGACAGATAAATTCTTAACCCTTCAAACCACAGCCACAACGGAGGCAGACAAGCATTCTGACCCTCTGTGACAGAGTCTCACCCCAACACAGCTGGTGGGGTGCATGGTACACTTCTGGGCTTCATGGGATGTCTCCACATGGGCCACTATTTCAAGACTGGAAAAGGTAGCTCTTTTGCCTAATATATAGAAACAGAGAACAAGGCAAAATGGGGAGTCAGAGAAATATGATCTAAAAGAAATAAGAATATAAAACCTCATTAACAGATCTTAATGAAATAGAGATAAGAAATCTATCAGATAAAGATTTCAGAGTAATGGTCACTAAGATGCTCACCAAACTTGAAATAAAAAAAGAAGAATAGAGTGAGGATTTCAATAACAACAAAAAAGAATATATAAGAATATACCCAAAAAAGTCATAGATTTGAAAAATATACTAATTAAACTTAAAAATACACTGAGGTATTCAATAACAAAGTGAACAAAGCTGAAGAGTGTATCTGCAAGCTTGAAGACAAAGCAATGAAACTCACCCAGACAGAGCAGACAAAATGACAACAATAAAAAAAAATAATTTAAAATGTAAAGGTGACTTAGGGGATCTGTAGGGCAACATCAAGTGGAATAATATACATAGTAAGTGGATCCTCCCCCAAAAAAGAAGAGAGAGAGGAAGGAGGAAGAAACATTATTTGAAAAAACAATAATTGAAAGAGTCCTTAATCTGGGGAAGGAAACAAATATACATGTGCAGAAACTCCAGAGAGTTCCAAATGACATAGACCAGGGAGATCCACTCTAAGACACACTCTAATATTATGTCAAAAATTAAACTAGGGGAAAGAATCTTAAAAACAATAATAGAACAGCAATTTGTCATATACAAGGGAAACCCCAGAAAGCGATTAGGAGTTTCTTTAGCAGACACTTTGCAGGCTATGAAAAAGTGGTATGACATATTGAAAATACCATGAGGAAATGATTTCAAACCAAAAATATTTTATCTGGAAGTTATTACTTAGAATAGAAAAAGATATTACATATTTTTCAAAGAAGAAAACTAAACGAGTTAATCATCAGTAACCAAGCTTTACAAAATTTATAGGAATTTCTTTAAGGTGAAAAGAAATGTCAGTAGCTAATGGCATGAAAATAAAAATTCTTACTGAAAGAAGAATTAATTAATTAAGGATTCATTACCCATAAAATTAGTATGAAGAACAAAAACAAAATAACACAATGAGCTAAAAATATCAAAAACATAAAATGTGGGAGGATAAAATATAAGCTTTTAAAGTGTACTCAAATTTAAACTACTATCTACTTATGGAGCACAGAGCCTGGGTGGCTCTCCATTGTGTGTCCAACTCTTAATTTGGCTCAAGTCATGATTTCACATTTCATGAGTTTGAGCCCCGTGTTGGGTCCTGATCTAATAGCATGACGCCTGCTTGGGATTCTCTCTCTCTCCCTCTCTGTGCCCCTCCACCTTAAAATAAATAAGTAAACTTTAAAATTACTATCACCTTAAAATAGACTGTTATATACAAGGGAATATTACATGTGAGCTTCACAGTAACCACAAAACAAAAAATATACATATTAAATAAACAAAAGAGTGTAAGAAAGAAAGCTAAAAAACAAACAAAAAAGCAAGGTTATTAAAACATGAAGGAAACAAGAAAGAAACAAGAAAATAACAGAAAGAAACTACAGAACAGCAAGAAAACAATTTTGAAAGACAGACCAAATAATCAAGAGACAGTGGTTGAATAGATTGAAGAATTTCACCAAGGGATACAGAAATGCTGATGCATAGGAGCACATGTACTCCAATGTTCATAACAGCACTCTCCACAATAGCTAAAACATGGAAAGAGCCTAAGTGTCCATCAACAGATGAATGGATCAAGAAGATGTGGTTTATCTATACCATGGAATACTCCATGGCAATGAGAAACAATGAAATCTGGCCATGTGTAGCAACATGGATGGACCTTGAGGGTGTTATGCTGAGCGAAATAAGTCAGGCAGAGAAGGACAAATATCATATGTTTGCACGTATAGGAGGATTAGGAGGAACTTGACAGAGGAACAAGGGGGAGAAGAAAGGGGGAAATGGTGGGGGAAAGGGAGAGAGGCAAACCATGAAAGACTCATGAATGCTGACAAAAACTGAGGACTAATGGATGTGGGGGGGAGGGGGGATGGGCATGGAGGAGGACACTTGTGGGGATGAGCACTGAGTGTTATGTGTAAACTAATTTGACAATAAACTATTTGTAAAAAAAAAAAAAAAATTCAGACACATCTATATGCTGCTCATTGCAGACTCATTTCAGAAGTGATAACTATTGTTACTGAACAATCAATGGGCCGTTGAAGAAATCAAGAGAGAAATTTTAAAAATTACTAGAGACAAAAAAAAAAAAAAGGAATTCTGGGGTACCTGGGTGGCTCAGTAGGTTAAGCGTCTGACTCTTGATTTCATTTCAGGTCATGATCTCATGGTTTGGGTGACTGAGCCCTGTATTGGTGCAGGACCTACTTGGGATTATCTCTCCTTTTTCTCTGACCCCCTCCACACTCTCTTTCTCTTAAAATAAATAAACTGTTTTTTAAAAAAAGAAATACTAAATACCAAAATCTGTGTATCGCAGAAAAAGCAGTTTTGAAAGGATAATTCATAGCAATAAAATATAGGTCAGAGTAGAAATAAGTGAATTAGATCTAAAAAGATCATAAATAGATCAATATACGCAAGTGTTGTTTTAAAAGGTAGATGAAATTGGAAAACTAAATAGATTAACCAAAAAAAAAAAGTGAGAAGACTCAAATAAACTCAGAAAAGAAAGAGAAGTTACATCTGATACCAAAGAAATACAGAGGATTACAAGATACTATTGTAAACAACTGTGTGCCAACAGATTGGAGATCCTAAACAAATGGATAAATTCTTAGAAACATTCAATCCTCAAAACTTGAATCATGAAGAAAGAAAATTTAATAAATTATTATTCATAAATAAATTGATTAGTAAACATCTCTCAACAACAAAAAAAGTACAGGATCAGATGACTTCACAGGTGGATTCTAGCAAATATTCAAAGATTTAATATCAAGCCTTCTCAAACTCTTCCAAAAATTAAACAAGGGAAATCACTTCCAAAATCATTTTACAGAGCCACCATTACCCTTCTGTAAAACCTGATAAGAACACTATACATATAAAAAAATAAGCCAATATACTTCTTAACATAGATGTGAAAATAAATTATTAATAAAAAAATAGCCAACTGAATTCAGTAATTAACTAAATTAACAATAATTAAATTAAGTGGGCTTATTTTAAGGAAGAAAGGATGTTTCAATATACATAAATCAATTTTACATCATATTAATCAAATGAAAGATAAAATTTATATGATCATCTTAATGGTTGCAGAAACAGCATTTGACAAAACTCAACATTTATTCATGATAAAAACTCAACCAAACATTTATACAAGAAATGTACCTGGACAAAATTAAGGTCATATATGAGAAGCCTGCAGCTAACACTATATTCACAGCTAACACTATATTCAACGGTGGAGAGCTAAAAGCTTTTGCTCTAAGATCCAGAGCAGGACAAGGGTGTGCACTCTCATCAGTTTTATTAAACAATGGATTTGAAGTCCTAGTCAGAGTAATTAGACAAGAAAAATATCTCAAAGTCACCCAAATAGGTACAAAAGAAGTAAAACTATAACTAATTGCACATAACAATGATACTATAGGAAACTATAGAAAAACCTAGATTTTACAAAAAAAATGGTAAGGGCTAATACAATGAACCCAGTAAAGTTGCATGATACAAATTAATATGCAAAAAGTTGTTTCTATATACTAATAGTAATCCATTAAGATAAATCAAGAAAGTCCCATTGTAATTGTAGCATAAATAATAAAATATCTACATTTATTCAAGAAAATGAAAAGGAAACTTACTAAACCAGAGAAGATATTTGCAAATAATGTATCTGATAGTAGGTTAAAATCTAAGATATATAAACAACACATACAACTGAATTTCAAAATGAAAAAAAAAACCACAAAGACACAATGTAGTTATAAAATTACCAAAGCATTTGAATAGACTTTATTTTCTTCAAAGAAGAGATACAAATGGTCTACAGACATATAGAATGATGCTCAACAACACTATTAATCAGGTAATGCAAATCAAAATCACAATGATATGTAACTCACAATGTCAGAGTTCTATTTTAAAAAGACAAGAAAAGTATGGAGTGGTGAGGATGTACAAAAAATGGAACACTTGACTATTTGTGGGAATGTAATTTGGTGACGCTTCTATGGAAAATAGGATGGATTTTCCTTAAATTATTAAATATAGAAATGTCATGTGATCCAACAATTTCATGTCTAGGCATCTATATGAAGAAAACAAAACAATAATTCATAAAGTTATGTAGATTGATGATAGATAGAAAGAAAAGTAGGTAGGTAGGTAGATAGATGGATACATACATATATACATACATACATATATACATACATACATATATACATAGACTAGACAGAGAGATAGAGAGATAGATGATAGATAGATAGATAGATAGATAGATAGATAGATAGATATAAAGATAAAGATAGCTAATTAGCTAGATAGATAATAGATAGACAATGGAGAGAGGGGAAACAAAATACTTACCCCCAAAAAATCCCATAAAAAAGAATGAAATATTCTCTTTTGTAACATGGATAACTCTTAATGGAGTTATACTAAGTAAAATAAGTCAGACAGAGAAAGACAAGTATCACATGATTTCACTTGAAGTGTAATTTTAAAAAAACGCAAATCATATGAAATAAACAAAACAAAACAAAACCCTGATTCATAGACAGAAAGAACACTTATTGCCAGAATGGAAGGAGCATTAGGAAGTGAAATGGCTTAAGGGAATCAAGAAGTACAAACTTCTAGTTTTAAAATAAATAAGTCATAGGGTTATAATGTACAACATGAAGTGAAAAATATTCTATCAATTTTTCTAAAGACAGGTGGTAACCAAACTTATTGTAATAATTAGTTCACAATGTGTACAAAATCTGAATTACTATGTCATAAATATAAAACTAATATAAATTTTTTTTAATGTTTTTATTTATTTTTAGGAGAGAGAGAGAGAGAGAGAGAGAGACAGCGTGAGCAGGGGAGGGTCAGAGAGAGAGGGAGTCACAGGCTGAAACAGGCTCCAGGCTCTGAGCTGGCAGTCAGCACAGAGCCTGACGCGGGGCTCGAACCCACGAACTGCGAGATCATGACCCAAGCGAAAGTCGGACGCTTAACCGACTAAGCCACCCAGGCGCCCCTAAAACTAATATAAAGTATTAAGTACATTTAAAAATAATCTAAAACTCATAAACATAATTAATAATCTATGTTTTTCATAGCTTTTCATATGTTAAGTAGTCTTCAATGAAATGTGACAGATTGGATGACTTAAACAACAGAAATTTATTTTCATACAGTTCTGGTCACTGCAAGTCCAACATCAAGGTATTGGCTGTTGTGAGTTCTTCTGAGATCATTCTCCTTTTTTTTCAAATGGCTGT
>NW_027527925.1:194333-259967 GCF_008692635.1 Crocuta crocuta | reverse complement strand
TTTCTTGTTTCCGTGGCAGCAGTCTCGGTGTGTCTTTATGTATCCAAAATGTTCCTTTTTCTAAGGACATTATTCAGATTGTCTTTTGGTTCAACCTAATAGTCTCATTTTAATGTAATCTTCTGCTTCAAGTATCTATCTCCAATTGAGTTAAGTTCTGAAGTGTTAGGGATTCATCATAAAAATTTGGGTGAACAAAAATCAGCCCATAGCAGCACACATTGTATAAAATAATATAATGTATGACAATAATAACATAAGAATAAACAGAGCTATAAATGACAGGATTTTGTATTCTATTAAGGTAAATTAATATTATTTCAAAATTTTTATGTTAAGATGATAATTAGGGGTGCCTGGGTGGCTCAGTCGGTTGAGCGTCTGGCTTTGGCTCAGGTCATGATCTCAGGGTTCTGTGCTGACAGCTAGCTCAGAGCCTGGAGCCTGCTTCGAATTCTGTGTCTTCTTCTCTATCTGACCCTCCCATGCTCACGCTGCCTTTCTCTCTCTCAGAAATAAATAAAATGTCAAAAAAAATTTTTAATGACAATAATTATAATTTGTGAGGCAAACAAAAATAAGATAATTGAAAAGTACAGTAATGTAAATAAGAACATGAAAACAGTACTCTAGGAGAAAAATACATAAATCATAATAGTTGATATTGGGGAATAGAGGAAGAAAAAGGGATGACAGAAAAATTATATAGGAATACGGCAAAATTAATCCTATCTCATCAGAAATTACTGTAAATATGAAGGCAGCAAAGGAAAAATTAGAGATTGTTAGAATGAACAGCAGCAACACAAATTATTCAACTATATTCTATCTACTTGTACATTGAAAACTGCAAAATATTTTTGAAGTAAATTAAATACTAAAAAGTAATATATTAATATATATTAATTTAAGTGTTATACAGTATATATGATAATGATATAGATTCAATATAACACTATGGAATATAGTTTTCTTTTCAGAAATGGATAAGCATAGCTTAAAATTGATATGAAACTGTACCTCCAAATGAAAAAAGCTTGAAGAAAAAGGTAAATTTGCAAAATTCACACTTCCAATTATCAAATACATCTAGAATGTTACCGTAATGAAAATGGGTGATAATAACATGGGAATAGACATATAGAACAAAGAAATATAACTAAGTATCCATAAATAAACACATACATCCATGAACAATTGATTTGTATAAGGGTACCAAAACCATTCAATAGGTAAATCATCTCTCCAACAAATTTTACTAGAACTACTTGATAACCACATGCTAAAGAATGAAAGTGTATTCTAACATAATATTTCATACTAAACTAAATTCAAAATGGATCAACACTTAAGTATGATGGCTAAAAATAATACATTTTAAGGGAACATAAGGATAAATTTTCATGATCTTGTCTTGAAATGACTTCAAAGATATGTTAAAAATTTTAAAAACACATTTAGTTTATCAAAACTAAAACATTTGTCTATAAAAAGACATGATTAAAGAAGTGAAAATACAACTTATGGAATTGAAGAAAATATTTGCAAATTATATATCTGATAATGTCCTTATACCCAGAACTCCTCAAACTTAACAAAAGAGACTAAAAATAAAATAAAATGGACAAAATACATTGATAGATATTTCCCCAAGCAGGATATACAAATGACAAGCAAGAACATGAAAAATCACTCAACATTGTAATCATTAGAAATGAAAACAAAACCACAATGAGATAGCACTTAACATTCATCTATCTATCTATGTATCTATCTATGTATCTATCTATGTATCTATCTATGTATCTATCTATCTATCTATCATCTATCTATCTATCTATCTATCTATCTATCTATCTATCTATCTATCTACTTATGCTTTTAGGTATTTGTGCATTTATGTGTTTATTTATTTATATCTTTAGAAAGAGAGTGCAAGATTGGGTGAGGGGCAGAGAGAGAGAGAGGGGCAGAGGGAAATCTTTAGCATGTTCCATGTTCAGCGTGGAGCCTGACATGGGGCTTGATAGCTGGATTCTAGGATCACAATCCTAGATGAAGGGTCAGGTGCTTAACCTACTGATTCCCCTAGGTGGTCTTCACACCCATTTAAATTATGGTGATATGATAAAAATACATGTTGGTGAAAATATGTAGAACTTGGGACTCTTGCCCATTTCTGAAGTGAGTGTAAAATTGGCAACATTGTGGAAAACAATGTGAAAGTTTCTAAAAACATTAAACATGAATTTCCAAATGGCTCATCAATTCCACAGCTAAGTATTTATCCAAAAGCTTTGAAAGTAAGCACTCAAACAAATATATGTTCAAAAATGTTTATAACAGTAGCGCTCATGATAGTCAAAAGGGGGAAACAATTTTCATGTCCATATATACATATATATGATGTATATCATATATACACATATATATAATGAACACATATATATAATGTGTTCATATATATATGAACATGCAGTATATTCATACAATGGAATATTATTTAGTCGAAAAAGAGGTGAAATTATGATGTATGCTACTATGTGGTTAACACCCAAAGAAATATTTTATTGACTAAATGAAGTCTGATGGAAAAAGGCACATATTTTAATATCTATTTTTATAAAATGCCCAGAATATGTAAATGCATAGACAAAGATTAGGGGTACTGAAGGGCAGGGAAGGAATGCAGCATGACTGTTAATGGACATAAGTTTCATTTAGGGCAATAGAGATTTTTTGGAAGTTGATAGGAGTCATATATTGGAAGTGTAGTAAATACCACTAAATTGTAAAATTAAAGTGGTTCACTAGACACTGCATTAATTTTACTTATTAAAATATAAACATATCCATCTCCATGTATGTCTGTTTCCCTTTAGAGATAGATAGATGTACATTACACAGATGCAGATACAGACATACAGATACAGGTAGATGTAAATGTAGATATAGATAGATATAAAAGATATAGATAGATGATAGATAGATAGATAGATAGATAGAAAGATAGTTTAAATACAGATATAGATGATATATATATAGATGATATAGGTTGATATAGATATAAAGCTAAACACAGATATAAATATAGTTGCATCCTATTAGTTTTATTTTTCTGGAGAGACCTAAGTAACACAGTGGTCCATAATCCAATATGCCTGGTGCAATTATAAGATGGAGAAATCTAGACACACACACACACACACACACAGAGGTTCCTTGTGAAGACACTGGAAAAAGACTAACATCTAAGAAAACCAATTGTATTGGTTCTTTGTTCACAGACTAGTACCCTTCATAATCATGAGAAAATAAACCTCTGTTTGTTTAAGATACTCTGTGTTTTGTAAATCTTGGGTGGCCCTAGCAAAATGTATAGATTTGGGTAATGGGAAACAGGATGCTAAAGGGAAAATGTAGTATTGGAACCTGATCCAATAGGTCGTCCGTTTTCACATGCCAAAAAACATGGCTGAATAGTGTTTTAGTGTTTTGTGGAGGGTGGACCTTTTAAGTGTGAATAGTTTGAATATTTAGCTGGAAAGATTTCTAAGCAAAGTACTGCAGGAATGGCTTTTACCTCCTAGCCAGTTTTAGCAAACGTAAAAAGACAGAAGAAATTCTTTGAATAAATCAGATATCAAAGATTGGAAAGTTCCCAACCTATCCATTTTGAAAAAAACAAACAAACAAACACAAAAACGAGAAAAAGACTATTTTAGAAAGTATATCAAGGATGTGGGAGTAAAACAATTTGTTAAAGAGATCACATGTTTTTCTTTCTTTTCTTTTTTTTTCTTTTCTTCTTTCTTTCTTTCTTTCTTTCTTTCTTTCTTTCTTTCTTTCTTTCTTTCTTTCTTTCTTTCTTTCTTTCTTTTTACTTTGGAATCTGATGAGAAATCCCAGGAGAAACCAGGGTTTGACATGGGGGAAATGCTGACAGAAATGCTGTTTTCTTACTCTGAATAGGATGGAAATGATATAAAATGAAGGAAGGCTGTGGTAATTACATGACTGAGTATTATTTGGAATTAGATATTTTTTCTGGTTTCACAGTTTTCCAATTGGAAACAAATATTCCTTTGTAATTAACTATACTTCCAGTCTCACCCATGCCTGATTCAGATGATGTTTAGATGACATTTAAAAAAAATTTTTAACATTTACTTATTTTTGACAGAGCATGAGCAGGGAAGGGGCAGAGAGAGAGGGAAATGCAGAATCCAGAGCAGGATCCAGGCTCTGAGCTGTCAGCACAGAGCCGAATGAGGGGCTTGAACCCACAGCCCGCAAGATCATGACCTGAGCCAAAGTTGAACCTTTAACCGACTGAGCCACCTAGGCGCCCTGACATTTTGTACTTAGAGATGATGCTGGAATGCATTAATACTTCTGGGACTAATTAGATAGAGTAAATGTCGTTTTGTATATAAGAAGGGCACAAACTGTGGGAGTCAATGAAAGAAATATCACAGGCTGAATTAATTCCCCACCCAATTCACATGTTCAATCCCTAAATTATAGTACTACAGAATGTGACTGCATTGGTGTATAGAATTTTTATTTAAAAATTTTTTTTTTTAATGTTTTATTTATTTCCAGGAGAGAGAGACAGCGTGAGCAGGGGAGGGTCAGAGAGAGAGGGAGTCACAGACTGAAACAGGCTCCAGGCTCCGAGCTGGCAGTCAGCACAGAGCCCGACGCGGGGCTCGAACCCACAAACCGCGAGATCATGACCCAAGCGAAAGTCGGAAAGTCGGACGCTTAACCGACTAAGCCACCCAGGCGCCCCTAGAATTTTTATTTAATTAAGAAAACATTAAATAATAAGGATTGACTTTTATCTAATATAAATGTTAATATTAATTAACATTAAATAAACATTAAATAAATATTAAGATGAAATTTAGACATTGACATGCACTCACAGACCATGTAAAAACACCAGACATTCTTTATACTCGACAAACCCAAAATAAAGAGAGATGAAGAAATCAAGAATGTTAATACTTGATATTGGACATACAGTCTGTAGAATTTTGAAAAATTAAATTCTGTTCTTTAAGCCATCCATTTTGTACTATTTTCTTATGACATTTCTAGCAAACTAATAGTGGATTGAATTCTAAGATTTTACCAGTCTTGAAGGGGAAAAGTAATGTTATAGCCCTGTAATAAATCAATAATATCTGCTTTTTATCTTTTGGCATCATTATTTATCATAAAACAGTATTTAACTAAAAAATCAATGTATCAGGTGGCTTGGCTGTCTCAGTTATTTGAGCATGTGACTCTTGATTTCAGGATCATGAGTTTTAATCCCACATTGGCTGTAGATTTCACATTTCTTTAAAAAGAAATCAGTGTGTAAAAGTAAATAGAATAGGTACCTGTGAAGATGGTGGGGTAGGAGTCTTATTAGTTCAGTTTGCCTACTGGACATATGAAGACAACAACTACATTAGTGTAACTAATAATGAAAATGGCCCAAAGACAGGCATAATAGACCTTGCAGTTACTCATTTGAAGAAGGCCATATTGAAGAGGATAAGAGGGTCAGAGACATGGTTGGGAACCAAATCCTCAGTGAGACTAACCACAAATGGGAGAAATGCCATAAGCACAGAGAAGTGAAAGGATCAAACATCACCCCAGAGAGCACCAGGCACAGTAGACTAAGACTAGTGAAGATAAATCCAAATAACATTTGCCTTTGAAAACCAGCGAAGCTTAATTACATGAGTTAATATCAGCTGGGTTTATCTTTGGGTACATTAAAAATCAGTGAGCTTAAATCTGGGAGAGCCAGAGGGAATTAAGAAGCTGAGTCTCCACCCTTAAAGAGCCAGCATAATGTAAACCTAGCCAATATACAAAATTGAAACTGCAATTCAAAAACTTCCTGGGATATGCATGAAAACTTATTTACTAATCTCAGAATATGCACTGGAGGGCCAGGGATCTTAGAAGACTTCTCTAAGTACAAACTAGGTGACAAGCACAATTTCTGTCTCCTCTGAGCCTAAATATCAGGAACCTTGCAGAAACCAGTGGGAACACACTCCATTTATCTTGGTAATACAGAGCCCCTGTAGTTGTGTTCTTCTGTAGAGCCACCCAATCAAACCAGTGCACATGGAAGACATCCCTCCAAAGCTGCTACTGCCACAGCACAATGTGTAAGCAGCCCCATCAGAAACCTGTGCCGCAACAAAGTGCTTCCTGCCCTGTAGAGAGGGAAAGATAACCACACTCACTGGTACACTGGCAGTCCCAGAAGCCAAATATTATAGCTAGCAGCAAAGGCAGTGCCCTGCCAATCAGTGCTACTGCTACTGCAGTGCAGCAAATGAAATGGGGAGAGGTGATTGATTTGATTGCCAGCCTTCCCGCAACCATGAAAACTGGTCAGAGGACAAGAGAGTACTCTGCAGTGCAGACAGAGGGCAGGCATTGGATCTGAATGCTGACTATAAATCCATGCTTCCCCTGACTGGCCCCTTAATAGTACAGAGGAAAAATGCTCTTAGTGCCCTCAACCAGTAAAGTGGGGGCCTGTAACTGAGTGGACTGAAGACAAACAGCTCAGCCACAACAGTAGATTGCACACAAACCACATAAAGACACCCCTGAAAAACCTGGTTCTGGGTAACAAGACATATGGTGCCACGGGGCAGCACAGGACCTTTTCTCCATAAGGCCACTATTTTCAACATTAGGAGACATAGCGAACCTCCTTAATATATACAAACAATACAGGGAGTTAGACATAATGAGGATACAGCGCAATATGTCCCAAATAAAAGAACATGACAAAACCAAAGGAAAAGACAAAAATACAATAAAGATAACCCCGATAAAGAATTCAAAGTAATTATACTAAAGTTAATCACTGGACTTGAGAAAGAGTGGAGGATCTTAGTGACACCTTTAAAATTTAGAAAATATAAAAACTAAGGGGAGCTTGGGAAGATGACAGAGTAGGAGAACCCTGAGCTCACCTTGTCCCATAGTTACAACTAGATATCATGCACATCCAAGTAACTAAATTGGAAAGCATTCTGAAGACTGTCATAACAAATTCCACAACTAAGTATAGGGGAAAAAAGCTGCATCTGAAAGGTTAGGAAGGTCAGAAAAGTGGGGTGAGTGACAGCTTAAAAAGAAAAAGAAAAATTTTTGCAAAATGAAAATAATTTAGGGACTAGAGTGACTCCATCAAACATAATAGCATTCATATTATAGCGTGTCCCAGAAGAAGAGAAAAAGTGGGAGAAAAGTTATCTGAAAAAATAATAGCTGGAAATGTCCCTAATCTGGCAAAAGAAACAGATATCCAGATTCATGGGCACAGAAAACTCTCAACAAAGTCAATAAACATAGATACACAAAGATCTATTGTAAATAAATTAGCCATCTGTAGTGATAAAGAAAAAAAAAAACAGGAAGACAAAAGAAATTCTCAACTTACAAGGAAAGCCCCATAAAAGTAACAGGGGGTATTTAGCAGAAACTTTGAGAACCAGAGGGATGGCATGATATATTTAAAGTGCTGACTGGAAAAATCTACAGCCACTAATACTCTATATAACAAAATTATCATGCAGAATAGAACATATTTTTTAAAAAAATTTGAGATCAAGAAAACCTAAAGGAGTTCATGACCACTAAACCAGACCTGAAAGAAATATTAAAGGGGGATTTTAGTGGAAGGAAGAGATAAAAACTTATAGCATAAAGATAGGAAACATGAATATTTAAGAAATCTGTCACGGAACACACAAAATAAAAGTATGTAAACTATAACAACATATACCTAAAACATGGGGTGGTGGTGGTGAGGAGTGAAATAATGTTCAAATTAAAACAACCATCAACTTAATATAGATTTTTATATGTATAAGAGGTTATAAACAAACCTAATGTTTACCATATCTCAAAAACAATTGATAAATATGCAAAGAACAAAGAAAAAACCCAATATATCATTAAATTTAATCAGCAAAAAATGAAAGAATCTAGTAACCTATTCAGAAACAACCATAGAACAAATAATAAAATGACAATAAATACATATCTATTAATAAATGTGTATGATTGGAATAAGCACTCCAATCAAAAGACATAATATGAAATGGATAAAAGAGCAAGAACCATCTATAGGCTGCTTACAAGAGTCTAATTTCAGACCGAAAGATACCTGCAGATTGATGGGTTGCATAAACATCCACCATACAAATGATATCAAAAGAAAGCCAGAGAACCAATACTTATATCAAACAAAATAACTTTAATACAAAGACTACAACAATAGACAATTAAGGACATTATATAATAAAACAGGGAAATCAATAAGAAGATATAATTGTAAAGATCCATACAGCCAAAATGGCAGCATCCAAATACATAAAACACCTAATAACAAAATTAAAGGAACTAATTTCTAATATAATAAGTAGAGGATTTTAACACCCTCTTATATTGATGGACAGATCATCTAAATGGAAAATCAACAGGGAAAAATAACTTCGAAAGACACACTAAAATAGATGAATTTAATAAATTCATTCAGAGCATTCTATTGTGAAACAACAAAATACACATTATTTTCAACTGCACATGTAACACTCTCCAGAAGAGATCACATACTAGCCCACAAAATAATCAACAAATTCAAGAAAAATGAAATAATACCTTGCAATGTTTCTGATCACAAGGTTATGAAACAAAAAGTCAACCACAAGAAAAATTCTGGAAAGATCACAAATACATGGAGGTTAAATAACATGCTACTGAATGATGAATGGGTCATTCAGGAAATAAAAGAAGAAATTAAATATATATATGTGTATATATACACACACACATATATATATACACATATATAAATGCACACACACAAATGAAAAGGAATGTGCAACAATCCAAAACTTTTGAGATGTAGAAAAAGTGTTTCTACAAGGAAAATTTATAACAATATATGCCTACAACAAGAAGCAGGAAATTCTCAGCTAAGCAACCTAACTTTACACTTAAAAAAGCTAGAAAAAAACAAAGAAATCCTAAATTCAGAAGAAGAGACAAAATAATAAAATAGATGCATATAGAAATAATATAAAAACTAAAAATCAAATAAACAAACAACAACAAAAACAATAGAACACATCAATGAAACCAGGAGCTGTTTCCTTGAACACACTAATAAAACTAATAAACCTCTAGCCAAATATATTAAGAAAAAAAGAGAAAGAACTTAAATAAATAGAATCACATATGAGAAAAGAGAAATAATAACAAACACCAAAGAAACAGAAACAAATATAAAAGGGAAGGAATTAAGATGTTGGAGAAGTAGGGGGGACTTCAGGCTTACCTAGTTCAGCACAGTTGTATTGAGGTCAGATCATGTGGAAAACCCTGCAGGTCAATCTGAGGACTAGCAAAAGGATCTCTATGGTTGGAGGGAGACAGTGTGGCAAGTGCAAGGTGTGTGGAAGTGAATTAGTTGAGAAAAAACTGCAATGTCTTGGAAGGGAGGAACAAAAAGGAGAGAAAGAGAAAGGGTTGAGAGACATTGGATTTGCACAAGAAGAAACCTCTCTGCACCACAGACTGGGGAATGAGAAGTACATAGTGTTGCAGGGTTTCCTTCCTTCCTTCCTCCCTCCCTTCCTTCCTTCCTTCCTTCCTTCCTTCCTTCCTTCCTTCCTTCCTACCGTCCTTCCTCCTTCCTTCCTACCTTCCTTCCTTCCTTCCTGCCTTCCTGCCTTCCTTCCTGCCTTCCTTCCTGCCTTCCTTCCTTCCTTCCTTCCTTCCTGTTTTGGGGAACAACATTTGGTGATCAAACTAAAGTTTTGGAATTGTACGATTTCTCTTAAGCAGAGCTGTTGGCACATGATCCTGGTGAGAAGGATGGAGCTGGCCCCAGGGTGCATAGGGTACTGTAGAGATGTCTGGAGTGCATTGGGTGAGACCAGTCCTCTTCCCGCAGTACATCTGGAAGAACGTATATTGTGTCCTCAAGGACAAAATTCTGCAGGTGCCAGAGAAGAGCTTTTCATCAGCATGGGACAGAGGTACACCCAGAAGGAATATAATCTTTGCCATTTTTAGCGGTGCTACACCATATATTCCATGCACTGGGCAGGTATGGGACTGTTTTACAGGAACAGAGGACTTCAGACACATGGAGAGACTGTATTCAGGAGGATCTGGCAGGTACATGTGGTACCAGATACTTTAAGACTTAAAGTTTTGAATCTCAGCTACTCACCAAAGGAAAAAAAATGCAAGCCAGTTGTAGCTAAGGGAGAGCTGATTGCCCTAGCTATTCGGTGAGGATTACCTGAACAGTGGGAGATGTGAGGTTACCCTCTCCAGAAATGAAATATTGGGGTGGTGCCATTTTCCTCCCATCACCAACACAGTGTGACTTCAGAGAGCAAGACAGTGACCACAGTAGAGGAGACCCACTTACCCCAAACCCTGGCCCCTAAGACTGGCAGCTGCTTATTTACCAGGGCAACACTCTGAGCCAATGACTTGAGCCTCTCCTCCAACCAGCACCTTACATGCACCGAGTGTACTGAAAACAAGGCTTCAAAACAACACCTGCAGTTCTGGTGTAAATAGGACCAGGCTTACTTTTTTGATCAGGCTTCTTTATTCTTATTCTTTCTTTTTTTACTTTACTACTTCTTTTGGTCCTTTCTTTTTCTTTGAAATAAGCCTTATAATTTTTTGATTCTCTGTTTGCTATTTTCTGTTTCTTTTTTCATTTCTCTTTCTTTTTTTTGCTAGAGGATCAGGCTTTAATTTTCCTCTTTATTTCAGGCTTATTTTAACAACAACAATAAAAAAATCAAAGCCCACCTAGTTAAAGTTCCAAACACTCCCCCCCCCACACACACACAAGCACGGAGGAGTTCTGCACAAGACTGAAGAGTGGGGAAGAGCAGTTAATATTCATCAGCAGAAGGGCGCCTGGGTGGCTTAGTCGATTAAGCGTCTGACTTTCGCTTAGGTCATGATCTCACAGTTCGTGGGTTCGAGCCCCGCGTCGGGCTCTGTGCTGACTGCCAACTCAGAGCCTGGAGCCTATTTCAGAGTCTGTGTCTCCCTCTCTCTCTGACTCTCCCCTGCTCACGCTGTCTCTCTCTCTCTCTCCTAGAAATAAATAAAAATATTTTTAAAAAAATTCACCAGCAGAGTGCATGCAGCATAAACATGAAACACTTAGTGAAGTGCCAAGCCCTGGAGAGTGTATGACCCTTTTTTTTACTATAACATTACTCTCAGGTTCGGTAAACATAACAAGATTTTAATAAGTGAAAGACAGAAATGTATCCAAAATGACAAGATGGAGGAATTCCCCTAAAAAAAAAAATAAAGGTCAAGAAGAAATCAGTGCCAGGGACTTGCTCAAAAGAGATATAAGCAATATATCTGTATAAAAGTTTAGAATATTCTTTAGACTACTTGTGGGTCTTAGAAAAAAAAGACACTTGAGAAAACTTTGCTGCAGAGATCAAACACCTAAACTAGTTTGATTGAAATGAAAAATGCTATAACTGAGATGCAAAACTGATTAAATACAGCCACGATGAGGAATGAATAAGCAATGGAGTGAATAGGTGATATAGAAGATGAAATTATGGAAAATAATAAAGCTGAAAAAATAAGAAAAGGAAATTATTAGATCATGAGGGGAGATGGAAATAATTTTTTTATTCTATGAAATGAAACAGTATCTATATCAGCATTTCCAGGAAAAAAAGGGCAGAAAAAATAGGCAGAAGTTTTATTTGAACAAATTATATCAGATAATGTCCTTAATTTGAATAAGGAAACAGACATTCAAGTCCAAACGGCAAAGAGAACTCCTCTCAAAATCAACAAAAATAGATCAACACCATAACATATCATAGTGAAACGTGCAAAATAGGAAGAGAATTCTGAAAGCAGCTCAGAGCAAAAGATCCATAAACTATAAGAGAGATACATAAGGATATCATCAGACTGGCCACTGAAACTTAGCAGTCCAGAAAGGAGTGGCAGGAAATATTCAATGTGTTAAATGGGAAAATATGCATCCAAAGATTCAGTATCTAGCAAGGTTGTCATTAAGAAGAGGAGAGACAAAGACTTTCCAGATGAAGCACCAAGGGGAAAAAAGTCCTTAACCTTCACATGGGAAGACAGATCAGGTTCAAAGCATATCTGTACACATAAAGATGGACAGGTCAGAAAGGGGTGGCATGANAGTCTCTCATGGTTTCCCTCTCTCCCTCTTCCCCACTATTTCCCCCCTTTTTCTCACCCATGGTTCTCCGTTAAGTTCCTCCTAATCCTCCCATGGTTCTCCGTTAAGTTCCTCCTAATCCTCCTATACGTGCAAACATGTGGTATTTGTCCTTCTCTACCTGACTTATTTTGCTCAGCATAAAACCCTCATTTCCATCCATGTTGCTACACATGGCCAAATTTCATTCTTTCTCTTTCCCATGTAGCATTCCATCATATAGATGTACCACATCTTCTTGATCTGTTCATCTGTTGATGGACACTTAGGCTCTTTCCATGTTTTGGCTATTGTGGAGAGTGCTGCTATGAACATTGGGGTCCATGTGCTCCTGTACATCAGCACTCCTATATCCCTTGGGTAAATACTTAGCAGTGCTAATGCTGGGTCATAGGGGAGTTCTATTGTTAATTATCTGAGTAACCTCCACACTGTTTTCCAGAGGGGCTGTACCCGTTTACATTCCTACCAGCAGTGTAGGAGGGTGCCCGTTTCTCCACATCCTCGCCAGCATCTCGTGTTCTCTGATTTGCTCATTTTAGCCACTCTGACTGGCGTGAGGTGGTATCTCAGTGTGGTTTTGATTGGTATTTCCCTGATGAGGAGGGATGCTGAGCATCGTTTCATGTGTCTGTTGGCCATCTGGATGTCCTCTTTGGAGAAGTGTCTGTTCCTATCTTCTGTCCATTTCTTCGCTGGGTTGTATGTTTTTCGGGTGTGGAGTTTGGTGAGTTCCTTATAGATTTTGGATATCAACCCTTTATCTGATATGTCACTTGCAACTATCTTTTCCCATTCCGTTGGTTGCCTATTAGATTTATGGATTCCTTCCTTTGCTGTGCAGAACCTTTGGATTATGATGAGGTCCCAATCGTTTATTTTTGCTCTTGATTCCCTTGTTAAAGCATAATTTTTGTTTAGGAGTTTAAATTATGATTGATTTAAAAAATAAGATTATTTCTTCTTATTGGAATGTAGGACATACAATGTTATATTAATTTCAGATGTACAGTATATTGACTAATTTTTAATGCCTAGTGTTTTTATATTTTTCTATTATAACCACATCAACATTTAATTTATAAAATATTACCCTAAAATGCAACATTGAAGCAACACTGATTACAATGCAGTGACCAAAGAAACAGAACAATCAATAATCTAATGAAGTGATTGAGAAAAAGATGTATAAAGGAGATCCCTTCAATTTTATTCTCAACCACAGTACTGATTAGTGGTACTGTCTTTGACACATCAATTAGTCTGAGTTGCAGATGCAGCTCTCTTAAATTTCAGAAAAGAAAACTATATAAATACCTCACACAATATTTTTGAAAATTAAATGGTGATAGATAAACACATACATAAGAAAAATATTTTACAATATGAAGAAGCTGTGGCCATATATAAACTGACATCTATTTCACAGATAAGATTTTATTGGTTATGGGGAAATTTGAGATTACTGTTAACATTGGTTAAGATTTGAAAGAGACATGAGAAGAGAACCAGAACAGTACAACAGAGATACCTATTACCTTCGTTGTTGTTAGGGCTCTTAATTGCATTCTTTTTCAAAGTCCCAAAGGAATTTTTCAACAAACCTCACCAACTCCCATGATGGGCATAGTAAAAGCAGGATGATATAACCCTCCTGTTAATCTTTATACAGTTAAACATGGCCCCACTCCATTACTCATATGGATAAAGGCTGCAGCATCATCTTATGCTGTTTAATCATATAGAAAGAACTGTGGGAACAAACAGTAATTATTGTTTTTAATTTGTTCTCCTTCTGTTACAGGCTATTACTTATTGGCCATATTTCTTGTTTTTTTTTCCCCTATCATCTACTTTTATGCAGAAAAGAATGTGTGATTTTTAAAAATTCAAGTATAATATATAGTTCTATATTAGTTTCAGTTGTACAATATAATGATTCAACAATTCTATACATTTCTCAGTGCTCATCAAGGTAAGTGTACTCTTAATCATACTTTTTTGATTTAATTGTTCACATAATAATTTACTGCAACATATTAGAAAATGGGCTTTTTATTTTCATTTATGTATGAACACAAGAATATGCATGTCTCCTATTATTGAATGGATTTTTTAAATTTATTTTTATTTATTTTTATTTTTTCAATGTTTTTTGTTTATTTCTGAGAGAGAGAGACAGAGACAGAGACAGAGAGAGACAGAGAGAGGCAGCGTAAGCAGGGGAGGGTCAGAGAGAAAGGAAGACAAAGAATCCAAAGCAGGCTCCAGACTCTGAGCCAGCTGCCAGCACAGCGTCCGATTCAGGGCTGGAACATAGGAACTGTGAGATCATGACCTGAGCCGAAGTTTGACGCTTAACCTACTGAGCAACCCAGGCGCCCCAGAATGATTTTTTTTAATTGGGGCTGAAATTTTACAGAAAAAATAAGACTAACTTTTCTTTAAGTGCGGAGTATTTCTGGTAGTTAGAAAACTGAAACATTGTCTCAATTATATTTAGGTTTCTTAGATGAAGCTGACAGTGGGTGATTATTGCTAAGTTGCAGACTGTGGAGGAAAAATTGTGTTCTAGAGAGCTAAAACAGTGTAATAGGCTCAGGGTTCTATCACCTGAGTTGAGATTGAGACACAAATCCTCCCTCGGGTGAATTGTGTGATGCTAGGCAGATAACCTGGGAATTTGAATTATAGAATTTATAAAAAGAGAAAATGGATTGAGGAAGTGCCTCTTTGATTCCTGGGGAAGATAAAATATGGTGAAGCAATGGAACAATTTCTGACATGCTGTCAGCTTTAAGTAAAGATTTGATATTCTATCACCAGTATTTTAAAAAGTTACAATTTGAATATATAACATATTTTAGTAAACATTATGCACAACATGGGGCTCAAACTCATGACTCCAAGATCAAGAATCATATGTCTACCACTGAATCATCCAGGTGCCCCTAATACCACTATTACTAATTTACCAATTTAAATATGCACTATTATATTTACATTAAACTCAAGCAATTAGATAGAGAAAAATAACAATGAACAGGGTAGCCAGTTACTTTGCAAGGTACAGACAACATTCCATTGTCTATCTGGTGTGTCAGGTAGAGTGTTCAATGTGGCTTGATCACAGTGACCACCATTCATCAGAGTGCAACAGAGATTTGGTACATTTGACCACAAACATTGACTCAGACAACAGGTATGTTTTGCTTTTATTGGACTGTTTTAAAATTTTTCCCAGAGGTCAGGTTTCATCTGCCTATGGGGGTGAAAAATGACAATAATATTATATTTTTTAATGCAATGCATACAAGATTTGTTGGATATTTATAGTATGGCATCAAGTATTTTTCAGTGTTGTCTACTGTTTTAGCACCCTAGACATGAAACTGTTAATACATTGAATATTGTAATTAGTCTTTGGATTCATTACAAGAATATACAATGTTTTGAAAGTCAGGCCTTATTCAGGAAATATCCCTGTATCATAACCACTTCTAAATTCTTCCTAGAGGGAAGAGCCACTATTTCTTTTTTGTTGTTGGTGGTAAGAAATTTTAAATTTAAGATTTAACATGTCAGTACTTAAAAAATTACAAAGGTTTGATTTCTAGAAGAGAAAATGTAGAAGAAACTACTACTGATTCTTTTCAGAAAGGACAGCTCTATTATACTTTTATTGTTTTTTATTATTTTGAGCTATTTTAAAATTTTATTTTAAATCTTTCTCTCTCTTTCTCTCTCTCTCTCTCTCTCTCTCTCTCTCTCACACACACACACACACACACACACACACACACACACACACACACAATTTTTGCCTGAACTGTGACCTCCTTCAGTGTAATTGATTTTGTTTTTCTTTGGTCTTCAGCATTTAACACAAATGTAGACATTGAATAGCCAGATTTGAGGTGTGAATTGTAGTCAGAGACAGACTCAGTGTTGTTCAGTTTTCTTCTCTAAATCTCAGTTTCCATGAAAAGTTTGCTGCTTTAGACAATAAAGTGGATTATATTTATAAAAAAACTAAAGCCTTGTCTTGTCAATGGCAATGATCTTGTAAATACTAGTTCTTCTTACCGAGATTTAGTACAAATAAAAGGAAATTTACATTGATGAAATTAGAAAAGATAGAACTAAGATAGGATTTCCTATAAAATCTGCTTAACTGGAGTAAAAGAAATAAATATCTATTATATATTTATTTATATTTATATATTCACGTGTATGTATATGTATATAGTATGGGACTACAGAAATTATCAAATCCAAATCTTATGTGTATGAATAAATACTAAATTGGCAAACTGAATAATTCATCTTATATCAAAAAATACAAATGGTAATTGCCGTATTTTACACAGATTATACATAATAATAACCATAGATATTAACTCTTTGAATTAACAATATATGTGCTTATTCTTCTGTAACTGATAATGTCTAAGCATTTCATTGTTTTACATCATTTAATCCTGAACATACCTGAAATCTAACATTATTATCCTGTATTTATGTAAGGTGGACAAAGGGATGGTGGATAGAGGATAACCCGGGCCCACAATCACAGTCCAACCATAAAGTTTGGGCTCCTAAATTGATGACCCTAGGATATCTAAGGGGTTGGTCATTGGTAAGGACTCTGATGTGCTCCTTTGGATGCATGGATCACTCTGCATAACCAAAGAGCGTCACAGCCTGGCCTGACTGAACAGACAACGAGGGTTCAAAATTTGGTATAAGCATTCCCCAAGTTATGTTTCAGTTACTTTCTAAATCTTTCTTATATGGAATATACCTCTAAGAGTTTTTAAGATCCAGTTGGATCCTTAAATAGAAACATTGATTAAATTTTGACTTCCATAATTAAAAAACTCTATAAATAAGAGATTTTATTGTCTTTATTTCAATGATTTGCTTTTTGTGCTTTCTTTAAAAGTGTATTTATTTATTTTGAGACAAGACAGAGAGCATGAGTGGGAGAAGGGCAGAGAGAGAGAGAGAATCCCAAGCAGTCTCTGTGCTCTCAGCTTGGAGCCAGTCATGGGGCTCAAACTTATGAACTGTGAGATCATCACCTGAGCCAAAACAAAGAGATGGACACTTAACCAACTGAGCCACTGAGACATCTCTTACTTTTTGTGTTTTTATAAAGCAAAGGTTCTTCAAATCTCCATACTTATTGGTAAACAACAATATCTATCATCAAGAAATTTCATGAACTTCTACATGAACCTAACTGTAAGTTACCAATATTTAAAAGTGTTTTTATTTTATTTGAGTGTACTTGACCCTGTACATTAGTTTCAGGCATACAACATAGTGATTCAATAAGTTATATGTTATGCTGTGCTCACAAGTATAGCTTCCATCTGTCACCATACAAGATTATTAAAATATCATTGACTATTTCCTTATGTAGTCCCTTTTTTCCTTCAACTTATTCATCCCATAACTGGAATACTGTATCTCTTATTCCCTGTCACTCATTCTACCCAACACCACACAGCTCTCCCCTCTTGTAACCATCAGCTTCTTCTCTCTATTTCTGGGTTTCACACTGATTTTTGTTTGTTTATTCATTTGTGATTTTAGATTACACATAAGAGGAAAATTAGGTAATATTTGTTTTTCTGTCTGACTTATGTCATTTACCATGGTGGACCATTCCATGTTGTAAAAAATGGCAGAAACCATCCACTATCATAGTGGCATGCTTATACACACACACACCATTCTATCCTTATCTATTTATATATTGCTGCACACTTAGGTTGTTTCTATATATTGGCCATTGTAAATAATGCTGCAGTATATGAGTGCATATAAAAATATACAACGGAATATTACTTAGCTACCAAAGAGAATAAAATCTTGCCATTTGTAGTGACATGGATGGAGCTAGAGAGTGTTATGGTAAGTGAAATAAGTCAGCCAGAGAAAGAGAAATATCATATAATTTCATTCATACGTGGAATTTAAGAAACAAAACAAACAAACAAAGGGGGGAGAAGAGAGAGAAGCAAACCAAGAAACAATATCTTAACTATAAAGAACAAACTCATCTCTACCAGAGAGGGGGAAGAATGGGTAAAAAAAATTAGATGGGGATTAAGGAGTACATTTGTGATGAGCACCAAATGTTATATGAAAACGTTAAATTCCATATTGTACAGCTGAAACTGATATTACACCGTATGCTAACTAACTGGAATGTAAATAAAAAGTTTAAAAAGGTCATATGGAGATTTGGGTGTTGCATATAGCACTTTTGTTTTATTTGGGAAAACGAATACCCAGTAGTGGAATTATTAAGGTAGTGATATTTTTGACCCATGGTTGTAAATTCTTAGATTGTTGGTAAATTTGTTCAATTAAAAATAATTTATAATCCTAAAATTTATAAGTCTCTGGAACTTCCCATTATTAGCATACTGGGTTGCTTCATGTAAACATGTGAAGATCACACAAGATCACAAACATTTATTTCAGGTGGTTATATTCTATGAATGATCTATTAACTCCAGTTTTCCTTGGGATCCAGATAAAATCCAATGGAAAACACCTCTTGGATGGCCAACTATAGTGGAAGGCCAGATTTCGAACTAATGGGACTCTTCAGTCAATTCAAGTACCCAGCACTCCTTTGTGTGATCATTTTTGTGGTTTTCCTGATGTCCTTGTCTGGAAACATCATCCTTATCCTTGTGATATACTGTGATGCTCACCTTCATAACCCCATGTACTTTTTTATCACGCAGTTGTCTCTCATGGATGTGATGTACATTTCTGTCACTGTGCCCAAAATGCTCATGAACCAGGTCTTGGGTGTGAATAAGATCTCAGCCCCCGAATGTGGGATGCAGATGTTTCTCTATTTGACACTAGGAGGTTCAGAATTTTTCCTTCTAGCTGCCATGGCCTATGACCGCTATGTGGCCATCTGCCATCCACTCCGTTATCCTATCCTCATGAATCATAGGGTGTGTCTCCTCTTGGTCTCTTCCTCCTGGTTTCTGGGATCTTTGGATGGCTTTATTCTCACACCCGTCACCATGACCTTCCCTTTCTGCAGATCCCGGGAGATCCACCATTTCTTCTGTGAGGTCCCTGCTGTAATGAAGCTTTCCTGCTCAGACACTTCCCTCTATGAGACACTTATGTACCTGTGTTGTGTTCTCATGCTCATCATCCCTGTGACAGTCATTTCAGGTTCCTATTCTTTTATCCTCTTCACCATCCACAGGATGAACTCAGCAGAAGGGCAGAAGAAGGCTTTTGCTACTTGTTCTTCCCACATGACCGTGGTCCTCCTCTTCTGTGGAGCTTCTGTCTATACCTACATGCTCCCCACCTCTTACCACACCCCTGAGAAGGACATGATTGTATCTGTCTTTTACACCATACTCACTCCTGTTCTAAATCCTTTAATTTATAGTCTTAGGAATAAGGATGTCACAAGGGCTCTAAAAAAAATGTTGAATGTGGGTACTGTCTTTCAGGAAACTATTAGGTAGGAAATATTTGTACTAATGTTCTTTTCTGCACTCTACAAATTAAAAATTTGTATGATGCAATATTTTTCCTCAGATTTCCATACCACAATGTGTAATAACCTGTCCATTCATTTGGAAAGAATTGTTTCCTTATACTTGAAAGCTCTTCATTAAAAATATTTGTACAATTGTATTATATCCATATTACTTACATTTTTTTCTGAAACTTCCACTATGATTCTGTGTAAGAATATTCGTAGTCTTAAGAAATATGTAATAAAACATTTAGAAACAAAGCTCATAATGTGTTCAACAGATACAGAGAGAGAGAGGGAGAGAGAGAGAGAGAGAGGAAGATATGGAAAGAAGTGATAAATGGAGTATACAGTTAATAGGAGAAACTAGGCAAAAGATGTATGAGTGTTAATTTTACTGTTATCATTATTCATACTAATTTTCTGTAAATTTGAAATTATTAAGAATAAAACATAAAATATCAGACTTCTGTCTATTTAAAAACATTTTTCTTACTGCATGGTGGCAGTGTGAATGACAAATCATGCTCATGTTAACATGGCTGATCATTATTGCAACAATCCAATTGTTGGACTGCGTTTAATTAGGGCAATTTTGTTCTTTAAGTTACATGCAGTGGCTGTTACCTCTCTGAAATTATTAGCACTTTGAGATGCAAGGTACTGTGGGAAAAAAATTAACCCCAAGGAGGTTTAAGGGAAGTTTTCCAGCATACGTAGGTGTCAGACCTGAGATTTGAAGTATGTAACTGATTACACACACACACACACACACACATACACACACACACACACACACAGGAAGACCATCAAACAATCTGTCATTTATTTTCAAAAATATTATGCTATATTATAATAAAAATAATAAATAATAGCTAAGTGAATTTAACATATAAATAACAAATGTCTACTCTTCCTAAGGAATTTTAATCATAGGTGTAGTTTGTTTAAATATTTGTAATAAAATACATAAATTGTTTTGAGGCACATATGGAAAGTGTATGGCTCATAAGGACATACTAGTTCTACCTATGACACGTAAGCTCAGCCAAACAAAGAGGCTGAAAAGAAACCCTAGAACTCAGTGTTGAATGGTGACTAAAAGCTACCTTTATATGAGTACAGGAGGCTAGGACCAGGGATCTTGCTCAAGGACATCCTGCCACAGAAAAGGAACACTATGAGCAAAGTTCAGGTGGTTGACCAAACAGGAGAGAAATGTCCGAATGGCACCTCCTTTCCAGATTCACTTTATAGTCTCAATTCTTGCCATTTTGTGACCTAGATATTTACAAATGATAATAAAATGATGAGACATGGATTTTAGAAAAGTTAAATTAGTGGAAACTGATTGGAGAAGAGCAACACTAGAGGTATGGAGATCAGGTGTGAGAGGACAATTGAGCTGAATAGTGTTGATTTAAGTGGAATAGACCATTCCAAGTGGAATTAGGGGCTTTGGTGTATAAGCAGGGCTTTGTTGAATCTATTCCATAAAACCACAAACTTGATAGCATGTGTACTAGTTTCCAATTGGCTGGGACAACTAGTGAATTATCAGGTGGCTTCAAAAGTTAGATTCTGTTCTTTTTTTTCCTGACACACTCAGTTCCTTCTAGACTATAAATTAAGGATCTTGCAGTATTTTAGGAAACAATGCTGGAAAATTATATATATTACAATTAAAAAATTATAATTGTATTTAAAAAGTTACATATTTTGTTGAAGTACCATAGAAAGAATAAAATATGTACACTCTAACTTTTAAAGTAAAGTTGCACCATAATGACACATATATTTGATTGTTTCATTTAAAACACTGTAGACATAGGAACCAAAATGGGATAAAACAAAACAAAACATTCAATGGAATCATATTTTTCATGATGAACATTTTACTATATTTCAAGAAAAAATAGATTAAATATTTTATAATAATGTATTACTTTTTATAAAATATTTAAAATATAATTCCCCATAGATTATACTAATAAGGATTTATAAGAACTGTGCAGTTGGGAAATACTGCATATATTCACAATTACTAGACATGGAAGAACATTTGCTGCTCCAAATTTTTTTGTATCTAGCATAAAAACAGGAAATGGATGAGGTTCTGGCACTCATGCACTTGCTTACAGTGCCGTATAACTAGATGTGTAGTGAGTAGTGAAAATGTTCAAATTTCATAATGTGTTCATGTGTATGTGTTTGTGCTCATGATGCCACAAGCATTTTGCCAAGGAAATTATTTTTATCCCATGAAAACCAGCCCTCAGTGTTCCTGCACACCCATAGGTCACTAAAGACTATGACTGGGATTATTACAAATTTAGTCATAAACCAACATGGGTTAGGTGGAGAAGCTTGTTGTATTATCTACAAAATTCCACTTTTAATTTCATATATATATGAATATATATATTCTAATAGTAATTATCTTAATAATTAACTCTATCATGTATTAACATATATGCTTTTTACACTATGTAGTAGTCACTCTTATAATGTTCTTACATATATTAACTTGTTCAAAAAAATTTTGGAAGCTCCTCAAACCCCATACTGTTAGAATTTTATTTTTTCCATTTTTCCTTTTTAAAATTTAATTTCAACTAATTAACATACAGTGCAATGTTGGTTTCAGGAGTAGAATTCAGTGATTCACCACTTACATACAACACCTAGTGCTCATCACAAGTGCCTTACCTAGTACCTATCACCCATCAAGCCCATCCTCCATCCATCTTCCTCGATCAACTCATAGTTCATCCTCTATCATTAAGAATCTCTTGTGGTTTGTTTCTTCTCTTCTCTCCCCCACTCCATATTCATCTATTTTGTTTCTTAAACTCAACGTATGAGTGAAATCATTTGGCATTTGCCTTTCTCTGATTATTTTGCTTAGCATAATATACCCTATCTCTGACAACGTTGTTGCAAATTCCAACATTTTATTCATTTTGATGTCTGTGTTATATTCCTTTGTAAATATATACCACATAATTTTACCCACTCATCGGTCTATGAACATTTGGGTTCTTTCTATAATTTGTCAATTATTCATTATGCTTCTATTAACATTTGGACTCCTACCGTTCAAATCTGTTTTTTGTTTGTTTGTTTGTTTGTTTTGTTTTGTTTTGTTTTGCATCCTTTGAGGAATACCTGATAGCACAATTGCTGGGTTATAGGGTTGTTTCTATTTTTAGTTTTTTGAGGAATCTCCATACTGTTCTCCAAAGTGGATATATCAGTATGCATTCCCACCAACAGTGCAAGAGGGTTCCCCTTTTTCTGCATCCTCAGTAACACCCATTACTTCTTGTGTTGTTAATTTCAGCCATTCTGCCAGATGTAAGGTGATATCTTATCATGGTTTTGGTTTGTATTTCAATAATGATCTGGATGTCTTCCTTAGGAAAGTGTCTACATTGGGATTATTAAAAACTTAGTCATAAACTAACTGGATTAGTTGGAGAATCTTGCATTGTTTTTGCAAATATTTAACTTGTTCAAACCTCTTAAACTCTTTAAGAAAGATATGATTTTGGGTTCTTGATGTTGACCAATGTATTTTATTGTGGTAGGAATACCTATCATTAGATCAGCCTTCTTAACAAATTTTTATGTGTGCAGCATAGTATTATTGGCTACAGGGCAAGTTTTTCTTCTTAAGTTTACTTATTTATTTTTTGGGGGGGAGGGAAGAGAGAGAGAGAGAGAGACAATGAGAGAGGGAGAGAGAGAATATCAAGCAGATTCCTCATCACAAAGCCCGATGTGGGGCTCAATCTCATGAACTGTGAGATCATGATCTGAGTTGAAACCAAGAGTCAAATGCTTAACCAACTGAACCAGCTAGGCACCCCTAAGGCAGCCATTCTCATTATCTCCATTTTACAGAGAAGGAAACTAAGGCACCAAAAGTTAAATAATTTGTTTGAGGCCACTAGGTAGTAATGTCCAAATTATATTTGCTAATAAGTGTGAACTTCAGAGTTGGTTGGAATGACTGGGCCTCTCCAGAGTTAAAAATTGTTTATTTGGGTTAAAGTTAGTTCTGCCATTTTTGCTCTAGACAGAAAACTTGGTGATACTAATTTCTAGAGAAAACCAGTTTCTTGCACTACAGTTTACTCACTGATACTGTATATCTTCAGAGGAAAAACAAAGGATGCCACACATTGTTTCCAAATGATTTCCAGACACTGAGTAATTATACTTCAATTACAGTGTAATTCTGTCTGCTATAAACATAAATGCTATAAAGTTGCAATGTAAAGGATAATGTGAGGCATTATTGATATCAAATCTTAACAACCAAAGTTTGTTTTCTGAGATTTCAGAAGGATTTAATATTTTCTGCATATAGAAGTCAGTTTCCAAAGAAGTTCCCATCGCCTGGTATAGTCATTCATTGCTAGATTGAGCTCCAACTTTGAGTTATAAAAATATGGCCACCACATATGCATATGATAGAGCTAATGATAAATACCACTTAACATATTAAAGCTATGATTTGCCCAGCTAATAATTAATTTTACTGGATAAAAATTAAAGAAAATCAACCTTTAAACTTCAACAAAGGTATCTGGATAAAGCTGTTTTCCTAGATGGAAACAAGGAAGAGTAAAAATTAGACAAACTTATGAAATTCTAGGTAGCTATATTTATGAATGGCGAATAATACTGTATAATCAAGACAGATGTTACATGAATAATTAACTTGCATGCACACGTATATGTCTATATATATGTGTATATATATGCCTATATATAGGTATATTTATACAAATGTTTGGGGACCATATATATACATATTTACCTAACTCTTTCATTTATTAAAGCTTACTATGTATCTTTACATGAGCTAAATACTCCATAGTTTGTTTTTCTTTCTTCCAACTGATTTAAAAAATATTTGAGTACAGTGGAAATATAATGTTACATTAGTTTCTAGTGTACAACATGTGATTTGATGAGTTTATATGTTATGCTATTCTTACCAAACCTGTAGCTACCATTTGTCACCATACAACAATATTACAATATCATTAACCTTATACTGTGTATTTTAGTCCTGTGACTCATTCATTCCATTACTGGAAGTCTGTATTTTTCACTTCTTTTCACCCATTTTTTTCATCACCCCACTCCTTTCCCCTCTGGCAACCATCTGTTTGTTCTCTATATTTAAAGCTCTTATTCTTCTTTTTGCTTATTCATTTGTGTTTTTAATTCCACATATAGCTGAAATTATGTGGTGATTATCTTTCTCAATCAAACATATTCACTTAGTATAATGTCCTCCCTCCAGACTCATCCACATAATCACAAATGGCAAGGTGTACTTTTTAAAAAAAGAGTCCTTATTTTTTAAAAGCTGAATAACATTCTACTGTATACCACATTCCGTATTTTGTCACATCCTTTATCTATTTATTCTTTGATAGTCATTTTTGTTTCTGTATCTTAGTTAGTGAATAATATTAGCTAATATTATTTGAATACTATGACAAAACATGAAAGTGCAGATATCTTATTCAGATACAAATTTTAGTTCATGTGGATATGTACCTAGAAGTGATATTGCTAAATCGAATGGCAACTATGCATTAAAAAATTTTAAGAACATGTATTGTTTTCCAAAACGTCTTTATCAATTTAAATTCCAACCAACATATACAAAGAGTACCTTTTCCCACTTTCTCACAACCACTTATTCTTTCCTCTACACCTAGTTTGTTGAGAGGTTTCTTTTTAATCATAAATTAATGTTGAATTTTGTCAAATGCTTTCTCTACAACTACTGAGATGATCATATGATTTTTATCTCTTATTTTATAAATGTGGTTTGTCACATTGATTAATTTGCAGATTAACCATTTTTTAATCTCTAGAATAAATTCTAGTGATCATGTAGCATCCCATATATTTTGATATGCTATATTTCCATGGTCTCCACAATTTCATTATATTTTTTGATGTTCTGATCCATTGTTTTTTAAGTAAGATATTGTTTCATCTCCACATACTTATGAATTTTCTAGTTTTATTTTTGTAATTGATCTCCAGTTTCATACAAAATGGTCATGAAAGATAGTTGATATGACTTAAATATTCTTAAATTTTGTAAGATTTGTTTGGGTCCTAACATATGACCTATCCTGGAAAATATTCCAAGTACACTTGAGAAAAATGTGTATGTTGTTTTTTTGATTGAATGTTATCTATATATCTATTAAGTCAATCCGATCGAATGTGTCACTTAAGGCTAATGTTTTCCTTATTGGTTTTCTGTGTGGATGATCTAAACACTGATGAAAGTGAGTATATTAAGGATCATTGCTTTATTTTATTGTTTATTTCTCACTTTAATTATTTTAATATTATATATGTACTGTTAATATTGATATCAATTAATAATATTAATAATATATTTGCATATATATGTGCTTCTATGTTGGATTCATAATTTTTACAGTGCTTTATTATCTCATTGGATTAATTCATCATTTGTAATGTATTTTTACTTTGACTCCTTGTATAGATTTTACTTTATTCTATTTTGTCTTATATATAGTTACCTCAGCTTTCTTTACTTTCCATTTGTATGAAATATTTTTTATGCTTTTGTTTTCAATCTTTTTGCGATTACATCTGAAGTGAGTATCTTGTAGGCAAACTGTAAGTGAATATTTTTTTGTTTTATCTATTCAACCATTCTGTTTTTGATTGAAGACTTTAGTTCATTTATATTTAAGTACATTTTATTAATTATTTTCACACAGGTTTGTAGTTATACTGTATGTATGACTTGAAATTTTTGTAATGGCTTGCATAGGTTTCTTTCTTATATATTTTATAAGTCCTGCTTTGCAATTACTGTAAGTAAGGCTTACAAGAGCAACTTTTATATAGACAGTCTATTTTAAGTTCTACTTAAGTTTTAACACATTCTAAAGTTGTACACTTTTATCCGTGTCTCAAACTTTTATCCTTTTGATGTCATAATTTACATTTTTTTATTTTGTATCCCTTAACAAATAATTGTAGTTATATTAATTTTTTACTGTTTTTGTCTTTTAGCATTCAGACTAGCATATGAATGATTGACTTACTGTTTTTACAGTAGATTATTCTGAAATTTGGTATATATTTATTTTTAACAGCGAGGTTACACTTCAAAATGTTTCCTCTTACTAATTAGTACTCTTTTATTTTGCTTATAAAATTCTCTTCAGTTTTTCTTATAGGATTGCCTTTAGGTGATGAAGTACTGTAGCCTTTGCTTATCTTTTAAGCTTGTCTTTTGTTCAAGTCTTTAATCCATTTTAAGATGTTTTTTGAATAGGATGTGAAATAAGTGTCCCTTATTATCTTTTGTTATGCATATAACCAAGTTTTCCCAACACATTTTAAGGACACTATCCTTTCTCTGTGTGTATTCTTGGCTTTGAAATGAAAGAAGATTTATGTGCATGGAAATATACTTCTAGAATCTCTTTTCTCTTCCATTCAGCAAAGAGTCTGTTTTTAACCTAATACCGTATTGCATTTTTTAAAATTTGTATTTAAATTCCAGTTATTTAATATACAGTGTAATATTAGTGCAATTTATTGATTCAACACTTATAAAAAACTTCCAGTGCTCATCACAACAAGTGGACTTTTAAATTCCTATCACTTATTTAACATATCTGCCCCTCCTCTTTGAGAACCATCGGTTTGTTCTCTAGGATTAAGAGTATGTTTCTTGATTTCCTTTCTCTCTCTTTTCCTTTATTATTGTTTCTTTTGTTTTCTAAATTTCATATATGAATGAAATCATATGATATTTGTCTTTCCCTGATTGTCTTACTTGGCTTAACATAATATTCTCCAGCTCCATCTAGGTCACTGTAAATGGCAAGATTTCACTCTTTTTATGGCTGATTAATATCCCATTTTGTGTGTGTGTGTGTGTGTGTGTATGCCACTTCTAATCCATTCATCAGTTGATGGACATTTGGACTTTTTCAAAATTTTGACTATTGTTGACAACAATGTATGTTCCACTGTATATTAACTTAAAAATTAATTAAAAGTTTAAAAAGTAAAATAAATTAATGATATTTTTCATTACAAAACAAACAAACAAAAAGAAGTTATTACAATAAGTGCTTCAGGAAAAAAAATCACAAAAATTACTTTCCGCAATCTCATGTAAACAAACGGCATTATCAAGAAGAAATGAATAAAATCCTAGAGGCATACAACATACTAATACTGAATTAAAAATAAGTAGTGAGGTTGAACAAACCAATAACAAATGGGAAGATTTAAGTGATGATGATGATGATGATGATGATGATGATGATGATGATAAATCTCTCAAGAAAAAAAGCGCTGGGTTAGATGGCTTTGCAGCTGAAGTCTATCAAAATGCAAGGGAAAAAATGTAAATCCTTTTTAAACTCTTTTTAAAACAGAGAAATAGAAAGAATAATTCAAAATTATTTATGGATCCAGAGTAAGTGCAATACATGAAAAAAAATGCACAGAAACGTACACAATGACACCACAAGAAGTAACGATTATAGGCCAGTATGTCTACCCAGAACAGATGCAAAAGTTCTCAACAAAATTCTGACAAACTGAATTCAACACCCATCAAAACTATACACCAAGAACTAGAGAAATTTATCCTAGGGATGTAAGGTTGATTTAACATTTACAAATCAAACAATGAGATAAACCACGCTAAGATAATAAAAATAAAAGGTATATGATTATTTGATTAAATACATTAAAAAAATTTGACATAGTTCAAAGTCCATTCAGGATAAAAAATGCTCTACAAAATAGACATAAAAAATTTCCTCAGCACAATGAAGGTGATTTATCGAAAGTCCACAACTAACATTATAATCAATGGAGAAAAGCTAGAAGCTTTTTGTCTCATATTTTGAACATGGAAAAGACATTTATTTTCACTGCTTATATAAGACATTGTATTAAAATACTAAAAAGAACAACCAGAGAAGAAAAGATGTAAAATACATCCAAGTCAGAAAAGAAGGTATAAAATTATCTCTGAATGCATATGATATAATAATATGTGTAGACCATCCTCAATACTCTACAAAAAAACCCCACGATGTTAGTTCTAACCAAATTCAATAAAGTTACAGAATACATATAAACACACAAAAACTATTGTATTTCTTTACACTAGCAATGATCTACTCAAAAAAGGAAATCATGAAAACAACCCCAATGAAATGAATATTTAGGAATGTATTTAACCCAAGTGTTAAAAGACCTATACTGAGACCTACAGCACATTAATTGAAAGAAGTTAAAGAAGAGATAAATACACGGATTGATACCTCATGTTTAAAGATCGGATGAATTAATAGGATTAACATGTCCACACGAAATGCAATCTCTATCAAAATTCCAATGGCAGTTTACCTGATAGAGAAAATATCTAAAATTTTTATAGAACCACAAAAAATAGTCAATGGATAGTCAATGTCCTCTTGAGAAAAAAGAACAGCTTTAGTGGTATCACACTTCCTGATTTCAAATTTTATTACAGGACTGTAGTCATCAAAACAGGATAGCAAAATCATAAAATAATGGAAATAAAACAGATCACTAGAAAAGACTAGAACTCCCATAAATAAACCCAAGCATATATGTTCAGCTTACTTTGATAAGAACACAATCGGGATAACCTTTTCTGATAATGGTACTGTGAAAACTGGATATCCATATATATGTGGACCCTTACCTTACATGATACACACAAATCAAATTAAGCAAAATAAATCAGTCAGAGAAAGACAGATATCATACTATTTTCATTCATGTGCAGAATTTAAGAAACAAAACAAAAAGTATAGGGATGAAAAGACAGAGATAAGTCAGGAAACAGACACTTAACTTAGACAACAAACTGATGGTTGCGAGAGGGAAGATTGGTGGAGAGATGGATTAAATAGGTGATGGGGATTAAGGAGTGCACTTGTAGTGATGAGCACCAGGTGTTGTATGGAGATCTTGAATCAGGAAATTGTACACCTGAAAACTGATATTACACTGTATGTTAACTAACTGGAATTTAAATAAAAACTTAAGAAAAATTCCAAACAGATAACAATTTAAATATGTCATTAGTAATTCCTCATATAACAATAACACTAATATAAATAGATTTAATTCACCAACCATAAGCATACAGTGACTGGTTGGATAAAAACAAGACACAACTGTGGATTTCTTACAATAGACTCACATTACCTCTACAGACACACATAAGCTGAATGTGAAGGGATGGAGAAAGATATTCCATGCTCTTCTTAACCAAAAGAAAGTTGGGTGTTTATATTTATATGAGACCAAATAGACTTTAAGGCTAAAACAAAAGCAAGACAAAAAGAAAGTCGTTAAATACTGGTCGATTCATCAAGAAGATACATAATTGTAAATATATAAACAACAAACGTAGGAACATCTAAATAATTTAAGCAAATACTAATAGATCAAAAGAGAAAAATAAGGAATCACAGTTTACTTGAGAAATGAATAGATTCTCCAGGCCTAAATATTAGCAACAAAATGATGAAAGGGGACCATATATTAGATCGAATGAAATTAACATATATTCACAGAATATTCCATTGAACGGAAACAGAATCCACATTCTTATCAAGTGCTTACATAACAATCCTCAGGATAGACCATATGATAGTACCCCCAAACAAGTTTGATTATGTTAAATATTTGTTTCCAACCACGATGTTATGAATCAAGAAATTAAAAAAAAACAAAACCCTGGAAAACCAATAAAAAAAAATTTGAATCAGTAATGAATAACCCTCCAACACAGAAAAACTCAGGATAAGATGTTTTTATTGCTGAACACTACTAAACATTTAGAAGAATTGCTTCCAAACCTTCCAAACTCTACAACAAACTGAAGGGGATGGAGCACTTCTAGTTTTATTTTATGAGGCTGGCACTATGTTGATACCAAAGCCAGATAACAAGAAATGTATAGACTGATATTTCTGACGAATATATATGCAAATTTTATACATTAATTTCATATATAATACATTATTATATAAACCAAATTCAAATACATATTGAAATGATCATACACAAGTGAGATTTATCCCTGGAACACTAGGATGGTTTAATATATGCAAATCAATGCATATTACATATAATATTAACAAAATTTAAAACGATATGAGTATCTCAATCATTCAGAAAAAAAGCATTTGACAAATCACAATAACCTTCTTTGATTAAAGCCCTAAACAAGTTGGCTATAGAAGGAAAATACTTGAACACAATAAAGGGCATATGTTGCAAACCCACAACTAACCTTATGCTCAATGGTTAAAAAAAAACTGGAAGTTTTTCCTCTAAGATCAGGAGCAAGACAAATGTTTACTTTCACTACTTTTATTGAATATAGTACCAGAAGTCATAGGTAGAGCAAATAGGCTAGACAAAGAAATAAAAGACATCCCAATCAGAAAGAAAGAAATAAAATTTTCCTTATTTGCAGATGATAAAATATTACGGATAAAAATCCTAAATATTCACTCAAAACACCATTGGAACCAATAAAAAATTCAGTAAACCTGAAGAATATAGGATCAATATACAGAAATCTGATGTGTTTCTATACACTAGCAATGAAATATCTGAACAAGAAAAAAAATATTCCATTCACTATGGCATCAAAAACAATAAAATCCTTATAACTGAATTTCATTAGGTAAGTGTAAGAACTGCACAATGAACACTGTGATGAAAGAACTTGAAGAAGAAATAAATGGAAATACATCTTATGTTTATTGATCAGAATAATCAATATTTTTAAAAATTTCTATCCTACCCAAAGCCATACATACAGTCAATACAATCTCTATCAAAGCTACATTTTTTTTATAGAAATAGAAAAACAACTTTAAATTTGTATGGAGCTTAAATGACCCTGAATAGTCAAAGCAATTATGGGGCAGAAGAACAAAACTGAAGACATCACAGTTCTTATTTCAACATATATTACAAAGCTATGGTAATTAAACAGTATAGAACTGGAATAAAAATAAACATGTAGAAGAATAGAACTGAACAGAGATGCCAGGATAAATCTCTGTTTATATAGTTCCCTAATATTGACAAAAGATCCAAGAACACTCAAAGAGGGAATGAAAGTCTCTTCAATAAATGATACTGAGAAAACTGCATCACCACATGCAAAAATTAAAATCAGAACCCTATAATATACTATTCACAGCATTTGACTCGAAACGGATTATAGGCTTAAATATAAGACCTAAAGCCATGACTCCTAGAAGAAAACAGGGAGCTTTCAAGGAGCTGACATTAGACTGGGCAGGATAAGACATGAAAAACACAAACAACAAAAGGAAAAAACTAGTAAGTGGTACTACGTCAAACTAAAAAGCTACTGTTTTAATTCAACAAAGAAATACATCTTCAAAAATGACAACCTACAGAATGGGAGAAAATACTTGCAATCCTTACATTGGGTTAAGAGATAATATACAGAATATTTAGAGTTCTCATACAAATCAATAACAAACAAACAAAAAATAATAAAAATAGGCAAAACACTAAATAGACATTTTTTACAAAGAAGATATACAAATGGCCATAAATACATAAAAAGATGATCACAGTTATTAGTTATCAGGGAAGTGCAAATAAGATATCATTTCACAACTGCCAGAACAGTGATGATGAAGACAAGAGAAAGCAAGTGTTAACAAAGATGTGGAGTTATGGGAACACTTACATCCAGTTGTTGGGAGTTTAAATTGGTTTAGCCTATGGAAAACAATTTGTCGCTTCCTCAAAAACTTAAAAATAGAAGTATCATACTGTCCAGAATACCACTTTAGGGTATAACCTCAAAGAAAATGAAAACTAAAGATTGAAAAGATATATGTAATCTTATGCTTGTTACATTATTTACAATAGTCCAGATATGGAAAAAACCTGAGGGCCCATTACACAGAAAATATTTATAATTGAGATAGCATTGGAATTCTCAGTAATAATACTAAATGTTAGAAGACAAAAGAGGAAACATAATCATGATGGAAAATCATTTTCTTTTTTTTCTTTTATAGTTTATTGTCAAGTTGGTTTCCATATAACACCTAGTGCTCATCCCAAAAGTGCCCTCCTCCATGCCCAACACCCCCTCTCCTCTCCCCCATCCCCAGTAGCCTTCAGTTTGTTCTCAGTATTTAAGTCTCTCATGTTTGGAAAATACTTTTCAACCTAAAATCTACACTTAGCTGAACTTCCATCTAGTGAGAAGATAAAATAGTGTCATTTTCAGACGTGTAAATTTTGAAAAAGAAATCCTCCCATGTACCTTGTTTAGGAATTTATTGAAAGCTATGATCCAGTAAATTGGATAGTGAATCAAGAAAGAGGAAGGCTTGGGCCTGGGCGACAGACATCAGTAGATCCAAGGAAAAGAGTTAGTGTTGAAGAAACATCTCAGGAGGAGCTCTGGGCAGCTAAGCTGTAGTCAAGCAGTGTATGTGGGAGCAGGAAGACAGAGGCTACAAAAGAGATGGCCTAGGGAGAAGAAACTGGGAGAAAATTAAAGTAGTCACATTATCGAGGGTATAGTTATCAAGAGGGAATGTATACATACATACATATACATATATACATATATATATATATGGCAGAAAAACAAATTAAGTAAACAAACCAGCCTGACCTGATTTATTCTGGAAAAAACAAAAACAACAAACCACATCTTAAAAGAAATTTAACAAGAATGCAACCAATGACTTTAATGTTAAATATTTTTACCATTTTAATATTATAAAAATTGAATCTTAGTTTAACAAAATCAGTAGAGAGCAAGAGAAAGCAAGATGGAGGGGAAGTAGGGAGCTCTGTACATTTCACTCGCCCCCATCTCTCAAACAGAGAAGGCCTGAAGCTATAGGAACTCTTACAGAATCCAGGAGTTTGGGAGGAAAAGGAGACAGAGTCTGCTGAGAAAACAAACTTATAGCAGCTACCTCAAAAAACAGGCCAAAGTATTTGGTGGAGAGTCCCAAATGCCACTACCAGTAGGAAAATAAAATAATGAAAGTCTCAACAAGAGAGACCAAGAGACACCATTCAAAGAACACTTGCTGAACGGACAGGCCCTGGACAGTCAAAGAGCCTTCTTTACTACAGAAGTACTCACAGGTGCAGAATGCATAACAAGCTTTTCAAACTAACAAGAGACAGAAAGCTAGCCAAAATGATTAAATGGAAGAACTCTCCTGTAAAGCAATTCCAGTAAGAAATGACAGCTAAAGAACTGCTCAAAACAGATATAAGCAACATAACTGAACAAGATTTTAGAACAATAGTCATAAGATTAATCACTGGGTTTGAAAAAGGTATGGAAGACATCAGAGAAACTATTGCTACAAAGACTATAGAGCTTAAAAATAGTTGTGATGAATCAAAACATGCTATAAATGAGGTTCATAATAAAATGGAGGCGTCCAATGCACGGATTGAAGAGGCAGAGAGGAGAATAGATGAATTAGAAGACAAAATTGTGGAAAACGGGACCCTGAGAAAAAGAGATATAAACTGATCCAAGAACATGAAAGGAGGGTTCGAGAGCTGAGCCATATAATCAAATGGAATATCTGTATCATAGGAATTCCAGAAGAGGAAGAGAGAGGGAAAGGCGCTGAAGGAGTCCTTGAACAAATTATAGCTGAGAACCTCCCCAATCAGGGGAAGGAAACAGACATTGAAATCCAAGAGACACAGAGAACTCCCTTCAGACGTAACTTGAATCCATCTTAATATCATAGTGAAACATATGATATTAAGCACCACATATCATAGTGAAACTGGCAAAATATAACGACAAAGAGAGAATTCTGAAAGCAGCTAGGGAGAAAAGGGCCCTAACCTACAAAGGGATACCTATCAGAGTAGTTGCAGACTTATCTACTGAAACTTGGCAGGCCAGAAAAGAATGGCAGGAAATCTTCAATGTGATAAACAGAAAAAATGTGCAACCAAGAATCTTCTATATAGAAAACCTATCATTCAGAATAGAAGGAGAGATAAAAGTCTCCCAAATAAACAAAAAATGAAAAATTCATCACCGCTAAGCCAGCCCTACAAGAAATCCTAAGGGGGGCTCTATGTGGGAAAAGTTGCAAGGAATACAAGGAACCAGAGACACCACTACAAACATGAATCCTACAAAGAACACAATGACTCTAAACCCATATTTTTCAATAATAACACTGAATGTAAATAGACTAAATGCTCCATCAAAAGACATAGGGTAGAAGAATGGATAAAACAACAAAATCCATCTATTTGCAGTCTACAAGAGACTCATTTTAGGCCTGAGGAAACCTTCAGATTGAAAGCGAGGGGAAAGAGAAATATCTACCATGCTACTGGAACAGGAAAGAAAGCTGAAGTAGCTGTGCTTATATCAGACAAATTGGACTTTAAAGTAAAGGCAGTAACAAGGGATGAAGAAAGGCAATATATTACACGGTCTATCCATCAGGAAGAGATAACAATAATACATGTCTATGCACCGAATTTGCGAGCACCCAAATACATAAAACTATTAATCACAAACAGAAACAATATTACGGATAAAAATGTGCTAATAGCAGGGGATTTTAGTACCCTATTTACAGCAATTGATAGATCAACTAGGCAGAAAGTCAATAAAGAAACAATGGACTTGAATGACACATTGGACAAGGTGGATTTGATAGATATGTTTAGACTTCTACATTCTGAGGCCATGGGATTCACTTTCTTCTCAAGTGCGCATGGCGCATTCTCCAAGATAGATCACATACCGGGACATAAAGCAGCCCTCAATAAATATAAATGAATCGGGATCATACTGTGCACACTTTCAGGTCACAATGCATTGAAACTTGAAATCAACCACAGAAAGAAGTTTGGAAAACCTCCAAAAACATGGAAGTTAAATAACACCCTACTATCGAATGAATGGGCCAATCAGGCAATTAGAGAAGAAACTAAAACATATATGGAAACAAATGAAAATGAAAATACAACAATCTAAACACTATGGGATGTAGCAAAGGCAGTCCTAAGAGGAAAGTACGTTGCACTCCATGCCTATTCCAAGAAATTAGAAAAACCACAAATACAATATCTAACAGCACACCTAAAGGAACTAGAAGGAGATCAAGTAGAGCACCCCAAACCCAGCAGAATAAGAGAAATAATAAAAATCAAGGCAGAAATAAACAATATAGAATTAAAAAAAAGTTGAACAGATCAATAAAACCAAGAGTTGGTTTTTTGAAAAAAAAAATTGATACACCTCTTGCCAGTCTTCTCAAAAAGAAAATACACCCAAATAGATAAAATCATGAATGAAAATGGATTTATTACAACCAACCCCTCAGAAATACAAGCAATTATCAGGGAATACTATGAAAAATTATATGCCAACAAGCTGGACAAACTAGAAGAAATGAACACATTCCTAAATGCACACACACTTCCCAAATTCCAATGGGAAGAGATAGAAAATCTGAACAGACCCATAAGTAATGAATACATTGAATCCATTATCAAAAATCTCCCAACAAATAAGGGCCATGGGACAGATAGCTTTCCTGGGGAATTCTACTAGACATTTAAATCAGAGTTAATACCCATTTTTCTCAAGCTATTCCAGAAAATAGAAATAGAAGGAAAACATTTGGAGTCCTTCTATGATCCATCATCACTTTGATTCCCAAGCCAGACAGAGACCCAGCAAAAATAGAGAACTACAGGCCAATATTCCTGATGAATATGGATTTAAAAATCCACAACACAATACATCCCTTCTTGATAAAGACCTTGAGAAAGTTGGGATAGAAGGAATTTATTTAAACATCATAAAAGCCATTTATGATAAGCCCTCAGCTAACATCGTATTCAATGGGGAAAAACAGGAGTGCTGATGCATAGGGGTACATGTACCCCATTGTACATTGCAACACTCTCAACAAGAGCCAAAACATGGAAAGAGCCTAAGTGTCCATCAACGGACGAATGGATCAAGAATATGTGGTTTATCTATACAGAATACTACATGGCAATTAGAAAGAATAAAATCTGGCCACGTGTAACAACATGGATGGAACTTGAGGGTGTTATGGTGAGCGAAATAAGTCAGGCAGAGAAGGACAGATACCATATGTTTGCACGTATAGGAGGATTAGGAGGAACTTAACGCAGGACCGTGGGGGAGAGAAGGGAAAAAATTAATTGGGGAGAGGGAGGGAAACAAACTCTGAGAGACTCTTGAATGCTGAGAACAAACTGAGGGAGAGGGGAAGGGAGGAGGGGCATGGAGGAGGGCACTTGTGGAGATGAGCACTGGGTGTTATATGGAAACCAACTTGACAATAATCTATTTAAGAAAAAAATCAGTAGAACTATAATTTTATTGGCATGATGACAGAAGTATAAGTTTGTGTGTAGGGGCCAGGATAGTGGAAGGGACCGAAATTTACACTATGTCTAGTCAAATTTGTGCCAGTTATTTCCCTATGGATGCTGAGCTCTTAACATCTATCCGTCCAGCTGAGAAAATGCTATAGAGAATAAGCCATGCAGCCTGCATGCGTACCTCACAGCCCTCTAACTCTATTGGTACTCCTTATAGTTCTTCTATAGGATGCTAATGGTGGTGAATGGCTCTGTAGAACTTTCTGTCCAAGACTGGTTGTCAGCTAGGGCATAGTTTCATTTCAGACTAGCTTTTCTGACATGAAGAGCATAAAACTTGGGGATAGTGATACTTTCCTACCTAATTTTGTACTTAAGTAAAACTTAGTCATCATTGGCAAATTACTTTATAATTTTAAATGGTCATATTATGATAGAAAAATCTTAGTGACAGATTAATAAGATATCTTGTTGTCATGTAATGGAATGGTGTACATTCATTTAAAATTTAGTGTTTAAAGGTGTCTTAAATATATGTGCTAGAATGGAAAACATAAAAGTAGAGAGTACTCAAGGAACAATTTATTGAAAATAGCTCCTTTCTTTCTGGCATACAAAATAAAGAAGGGAAATTGCCTTCAAAATGCACTTAAAGCAAAACAAAAATCAAAACAAACAAATACCCCACACACACACTTTTCTTACATTTATATTTACAGAAATGTATCTGGGGAAATAAGAAAAAAGCACTTTTTTTTGTATCCTCCTAATTGCTTCTAGTGTGCTATGGAATAAAAGTGACACAGAATATTTTAATACCAGGTGCTGATGGAGGGCACAGGTGCACACATAAATATAACGTATTAATAACACTTACACCTCAGGACAGTTGAAAATATAAGTATTCCAACAAATCATTTCCCCATTCAATGAGGTGGATATCATCATCAGCCAATTGTTCCTTTGAGGAGTTCAAGCACCTGAAAATGATAAACTGTTCATATCCTAATTAGACTCACATTCAGGTTTTTGACCCTAGCGCTTGAGCCCTTGATGCAGAATGTACATTGGATGCTAGGGAGAATAATAACAATGGTGGTATCAATGATAAAAACTAAAACTAGAACTATAAGCAAAGAAAGATCTCCATTTATATTGCACAAATAATGTTCATGAAAATAAAGACACTGAGTTAAAAAGAAGTTAAGTAATTTGCCCAAGTCTATAAATCATGGAGTTTGGGTTGAAACCAAGGTCATCTGTGCTCTTAAAAATAGAATAATGCCTTTAATATTGATGATGATGTCAACTAAAAATCTGATCAATATTTAATGACAGAAAGAAACACAAAATCAACACAAATTCTTCAAAAATACCCTTAATATATTTCATTTTAGTTCCTTTGGGGGGTTGTTTTATTTTCATAACCATACATAGTCTTTTTTAATTTAAAAAATTATTTATTGAAATTCAAGTTAGTTAACATACACAGTAGTATTGATTTCAGGAGTAGAACCCAGTGATTCATCACTTACATACAACATCCAGTGCTCATTTCAACAAGTGCCCTCCTTAATGCCCATTATGCATTTATCCCTTTCCACCCCACTCAACACTGCCCCCCAGTAACCCTCAGTTTGTTCTCTGTACTTAGGAGTTTCTTATGGTTTGCCTTCCTGTCTATTTTTATCTTATTTTTCCTTTCCTACAGTCTTTTAAAGAACACAGAAAAGGCACACAGTGTAGTTTTAGAATAATGTCATGTTAATTATCCACAAGATGGCAGATGGCAGGTGCCAAGTTGGCCCCCTACTAAGGGGCTAGAATCTGAAAATAATCCCCTGGGGATTTTAAAAAATTAGTAGTTTTCTTCTCCTTGTAAAGATACATCATTAAGCTAAGGGTTAAAGGGAAGACATATAAAAGTCCCTGATATAATCACAAATGATTGTGAATTTGGTACTTAGAGTATAAATTATTTAATGAATCAAGAGAGACTGCTGGTGAGAACTATGCTTTGAGAACACATAGTAAAATGCTAAATGACCATATGATAAAAGCAGAACTTCCTTTACTTCAAGAACAAACAGTCACAGACTCAGAAAATCTGTTGTAAGAACCCTTTTCCCTTTCTTGATAATTTTTTTAATGTATATTTAATTTTGAGAGAGACAGAGACAGAGACAGAGAGAGAGAGGTGAGCAGGGGAGGGGCAGAGAGAGGGAGACACAGAACCCGAAGCAGGCTCCAGGCTCTGAGCTGTCAGCACAGAGCCTGATGCGGGGCTCGAACTCTGCCTGCGAGATCATGACCTGAGTTGAAGTAGGTTGCCCAACTGACTCAGGCACCCCTTCCTTTCTTGATCTTTAACAGAAAATTCTTCCTTGAGACAGGAAAATTTGATACAGAGAGGTTACATAGCATGTCTAAGGATAGAAAGCACATAACTTAAAAAGCTAAGATTCGAACACCAGTGAATTTAAGTACAAGCCTATGACCTTAAAGCTACTCTCGCTTGCACCTGAAATTAGCCTATGGATTTGAAATAATTTAGAAATATTTAAACTTGAATAAGAAAAAAAACAAACAAGCTTAAAAAAACCCCACAATCAATTCAAAACCTGAACAGCAAGTTTTTGGGGATATGAGAAAGTCGAAGTTTGAACTTTTTAACAATATCTATCAGAACGGAAAGACTGTTCACTGAGTACAATAGGTAATTCAACTTGTCACCAGAGAAGGCATCAGAAAGACCAGTCTAAAGACTGGATGCATGTTGGGATGAGCACTGGGTGTTATATGGAAACCAACTTGACAATAAACTATTTTAAAAAACAAAAAAATAAAATAAATAAAGAGTGGATATACAGGGGGTTCTCATTAACCCATAAATTTAAATAATTAGTATGTTGAGGGGACAGGACATGATTCCAAATCAAATCATGTTATACAATAAGCTTCACATGCGCAAGACTAATGGTTAAGAAAACTTTAATTGCACAGAGATCAATTTATTGAAATGAACAACTTATTATAAACACTTATTATATGTTGCGAGTTCTAGGCATTAGAAAAACAAACGATTACAACACATTTTATTCACATAAGAAATACTAAGTCTGTAGAGAAGTACTGATAGTAATTATTCCTATTATTTTTTATCATTGTTGCATAATGAATTCTAGGTAATACATTGTATGTTTACTACTTGCTAGACACCATGCAAGCGTACACTTGTTGAACTAACAAACATACTAAATTCACAAATCAATCCCAAGACTACCCTGTAATCCTAATATGTCTAACATGTTGATTTACCCAACTGATTTCCAAGATGCTTTTGTTCTTTTCTCAAAATTTTAACAATCATTCCTGCCCTTCACAAACAGAAGCTCTCATTGATTCTAATTGCACTGATAAAATAGAAAGAATCAGAAGAGAACTTACTTGTATCACATATGCACTGGCTTAGGTCTTACTACAGGAAATGAACGGGCTATGATAACTCAAAAAATAATCAACTTGTTTACTTCTAAATTGGTTTCTATGCTCTTTGTCTCTCTCAAAGGTCATCCTTCTGGAAGAAGTTTCCTCCATTTTTTAAAATCCATTATCAATTTGTTCTTTGTATAGATTATTCCTTTTAACATATCTGCAATATCTTACAACAAAACACATTTATACCATATCCCTTTATAGCTACTGCTCCACTTATCTGCTCTTATTAAAACAAACAAACAAAAACAAAATTTACTTATACTGTGCTCAGTTTATCCACTTTCTCTCCGTGTATTTATCCTAAATCCTCTCTGAGCACAGCTCCATTGGAATTGCTCTTATTTAGGTCCATTAAAGTTGCAAGTCTTTGGGGTTTTTTTTGTTTGTTTTGTTTTGTTTTCAGAAGTAATCTTTGTGTGGACAAATACAGTTGCCAACTCAAAATTCTCATTGTAATCCAATAAGAAACAGCATATACTGCAGTTGATTACAGTCTCCAGTTCTGAAGTTTCCTCAATTGTACCCAGATATTACTTCTTCTTACTCCATCAATACCTATCTCTTGTCTCACTTTCGCTCCAGCTGAACACAGTTGCCTCAGTCTCAAACCTTTACTCTTACCTAAGTTTTAACTGATCTTATGTCTTTAAATATTTTTTTTCTACTCTGAAGACTATCAAATTTAAAGCTTCAGCCCTTACCACTAATCTGAATCCCACTTGGCTTTATATAGACATTTTAAAAGTTCCTCTGTCAGAGGCCGGCTCCGGCATGTCCAGGGGTCCCTGAAGGGTGGACGGTGTCGGCGAGAGAGAGAGTGAGAGAGCCCCGAGATTCTTTCTGATCACCAGGCAGGCATCTCTGTCCTGTCGGTTTTGGTGTCTTTATTTAAAGGTTCAGCAACAACATGAAGTCAGAGAAAGGAATTTCTACAATGGGAGGCCTTTTGCGATAACAAGTTTTTGATATTCTGCAGAATTATCCCAGTCATAGTGAATTTACAACCAAAGAATTAACAGGATGCTCTTAGTGAAAAACAGGATCATATATAGGTTACGTTGTATATAGATAAGCTAGGAGTCATTCTGTCTGGCTATCAAGAGGATGAATGTTTCCGAACTGGTTTGCTTGTGGAAACCTACTTGATGCTGAATGTGTGAACACCATGGGGGCCCTAAATGTGTTAACCTTTTGCTTTTGGGTATGTGTTAACTACTCTTATCTATCCTCATCCCAGCTGCCAGTAGGGGAGGGTGTTTGTGGAATGTAGGCCTTGAGGAAGGGACTGTTATGCATCACCAATTAGTAAGTTATGTATTGCCCTTATCTGTACCTTAACTCTAAATTAGGCTCTTTTGACATGGGACCAGGCTCAGTTGTAACTCTTGTGTTCTTAACCCCCTTTATTATCTAAGTCTTGGATCTGCAAGGCCCATAGGAAGAGCCTTTTGACAATCATCCACAGAGCTTTCATCTAAAATCTCTCTTGCAAAGGCAAGAATATGCTTTTCCTTATGAGGTATCTGTGTTCAGAATATGGGTCTGATATGGAATATTGTGAGGCCTGGTCAATACCAGCAGGCTTATTTCCAACATGAGCCAGTAGTAGCAGAAAGAGATACCAGTTTTCGTTTCTCATGGCAGGAGCTGTGCAAACACTGCCATTTCCTTGCTGTGACTGCCATCCAGAGAGGCTGGTGCAGCTCCCAGCATTCCTCCGAAACTAAATTATTGTTTTCTTCTGCACTCTAAAAGTTTTCAGAATCTCAGTAAATAGAAATCCTAGTTTCCTTTCCCCTGAGGTCAATTGACTTATATTTCATTTCACTTTCTTTCCCAATAGTCATCCTTTCCATGAACTAAATCCTCTTATGTAACTACTCTACTAAATCCTTCTTTTCTCTCATTTGAATATTTCTATGTTGTCTTCCTGCATACAATCTAGTTCCCTGTTCTGTTTTCACACTATATACATAGTATAGAATTGTACATAAAATATGCATCTTATCAAGTTACATCTATACAGAAAATTCTTCAAAAGCTTTCTGTATCACTACAAACAGACCTAAATTGCACCCAAGTCCTGTAGATGAATCACACAGAATGGGCCAGTGTGAAATTTCTTCCCATAAACGTCACCTTTCTTAGGATTCTGCTATTAAAATAACATGGGAAAAGTCACAGTAGTGCTCTTTGATATTATATATTAGAGTCTGCTTCTTTTGAGTAGGTGTGTAATGTCTGGATATTCAATATCCAGTCAATTTAGCTAAGCTTATCCACTATTTACTATGGTCTCTTACATGACAGGCAGCTATTTTTAGAACGAGTGCTAAGAAAATGATCATAGTGGTTAAAACCCTCTGAGGCAAATCCAATAATTAAAGACTTGAATAAAATTGCGTGATTTGTGTCTATTATCATTTGTTTTTTAAAATAGTTTATTGTCAAGTTGGTTTCCATATAATGCTCAGTGCTCATCCCACAAGTGCCCTGCTCCATGCCCATCACCCCCCTTCCCCTCCCCTCTACCCCCATCAGTCCTCAGTTTGTTCTCAGCATTCAAGAGTCGCTCATAGTTTGCCTCCCTCCCTTTCCCCCGCTATTTTTCCCCTTCTTCTCCCCCATGGTCCTCCATTAAGTTCCTCCTAATCCTCCTATATGTGCAAACATATGGTATCTGTCCTTCTCTGCCTGACTTATTTTGCTCAGCATAATACCGAATTGGTATTATTTTACTTTATTGATACAAACATAATCACATAATTTTGGTACCAAATTTTGGTAGCTTTGGAAGGTGTTTCTAGGTTAAGTGTAAAAGGAATCTGCAAAGATATTTTTTCCTTTCAGTCTGAGAGACAAGAACTGGAATCACATTAATTCTTCAACCTAATCATTGATAGCCAAGATCTGTTTGCATACCTAATGAAAAATCTTTGGTTCCCTACCCCCAGTAACAGGAAACCAGACATGATAAATCCTCTTAATTGCCAATTGTAAGTAATCTTTGACAGCTGACCAAATAGTGCCCTTTGAAACAGGACAACAGAGAATGTTCTGAGGAAGACTTATTCTCAGTTTATTGAATCCCTAAGCATCACCTGTGGATACTTTCTGAGCAGATACACATCTTGACAATATCTTTTGAAATGCCCCCATGACATCCTTGTTTCTGAGGCTGTAGATAAGAGGATTGAGCATGGGTGTGACAATGGTATAGAAGGCTGAGACTACCTTGTCCTGCTCAGGAGTGTGAAAAGACTGGGGCAGTACATAAGTGTAGAAGGCAGCCCCATAGAAGATGCTGACTACGGTCAAATGGGAAGAGCAAGTGGTAAAGGCCTTTTTCTGGCCTTCAGCAGAGCGCATCCTGTGGACAGTTAACAAAATGAGAGAATAGGAGGTTGAGATGATAGAGATAGGGATGAGCAACATGAGTACACAGCAGATGTACATCAAGTTTTCATACAAAGATGTGTCAGCACAGGCTAGTCTGAGCACTGCAGGGATCTCACAGAAAAAATGGTTGATGCTGCGGGAGCCACAGTAGGGAACATTCATGGTGATGGGGGTAAGCAGAAAGCCATCCAGGGACCCACCAAACCAGGCACCAACAGCCAGAAGGAAACACACCCTGCGGTTCATCAGGACTGGATACCTAAGAGGGTTACAGACAGCCACGTAGCGGTCATAGGCCATGAGACCCAAGAGGAAGAACTCCGAGCCAATCATGGTCAAGTAGAGGAAGATCTGGATCCCACAACCCACAAATGAAATGGTCTTCTCTTTCGAAACCATGTCGACCAGAAGTTTTGGGACAGTAGTACAGATGAAAAGAGTGTCCATGATGGACAGCTGGCTGAGTAGAAAGTACATAGGAGTATGGAGACGGGAGTCCACCTGAATCAAGAATATCATGACCAAATTTGCAGTTACAGCAACCACAAAAATAGCAAATATAACAGCAAAGACAATCCCTGTAGCTTTATTGTTCACCATAAGCCCCAGGAGGATAAAATCAGAGGATAAAGTTATATTCTTCATTGACATTGCCTATGGCAGCTCCAGCAGAGAAGAAAACCACAAAGACCAGGAAGGAAGGAAAAAGAGAGAAGACACTTCCAGTATTTTACAATTGAGATGACACCTCAGAGAGCACTGGTTGGGCTGAAATTTTCCAAGGCAAAATGCTAGAGAGAAATGAACAGACCAAGAGATATATCATAAATCAGAAATGGTAGATCTATTCTTCTTTGTTGGAGAACAACATTCTTTATATTATGTTTATGTTTATACTGCCATACATAGATTATGCAAATGTCATAATAAAATTGGTATTTGCTATACTTCGATTAGAGTTTAGCTAGCTATAGAGTTTCCTATTCACTCTCTGCATTTCTGGCATCCAGAATGCTGTCCACTTCATACTAGGGCTAAGTCAACACTGGTTTGAGTAAAGGCCCATTGAATGGAAGGCCAAAGGTAAGAATGAATAACTTAGGAAGTGAAAAGTATAAAAAAAAGTGAGTCTCTTCTATTCACAACATGTCACCTCTGACACTTTTGGTCACCAAATGTGTGAAGGTTTCTTCCCCATACTAAGCAATCCCTAACCCTCCATACAACCAGCTTGGTATCCTACAATTTAATACAATACTCACACTATCTACATGGAGATAGATAGCTTAATCTCTCACTGGTTAAGGGCTTAACCTCACAAGACTGCCCACCAAATCAGATGCCAATTGCAAGTACAGTTTATTACTTGGGCTTCTGAACCTTCAATAAATAGAAGATTTCCAGGAATCCATCCCTGAGATCAATTAATTTTCTAGAGTTTTTTATAAAGTTAAGAATTTTTTTTTTTTTTTACTAACAACTAGGTAGAAGAGATACACCCAATAGGTATGCAGGAAAAGGCCAGAAGATTCACTGTCCTCTATGGGTGTACCATCCTCTACAACTCCACATGTGCATCAACCCAGATCTTTGAAACTCTTCCTTTTAGATTTTTATGAATGTTTGATTTTTAAAGCAGGATTGATCAAATCATTGGCCATCAGTGATTAATGAAACCTCTAGACCCTCTCTTCTCTTTTTGCAAAACTTTAATTATGATTAGTTTCCTGGGAATAAACCTTAATTCTTAGGAGATTTCAAAAAATTATCTCATTAACATAAACTCTGGTGTGGTAGGAAGGCCTTTTGTGAATAACAAAAGACAGCTACATAGCTATTTCCATTTAGGAAACTCAGAAACTTTTAGGACTTCAATGCCAGGAAAATAGGAAAAAAATTAAATGTATATTAGTTATGTGTCACAATATCACAAAGAGAACATTTGTTGGCATTTCACAAATGAAATGTTCTAGTCATTTCATTTCATTTCATTTCATCTAGATTATTCTAGTAGCTTCCTGCTATCTCTCTGTTTTCTCTCTTGTCTGTTGTGAGTCTAACCTGAGCACAGCAAAGTGATCTTGAAAACCGACATCAAAACAAGTCAACTCCTACTCAAAATTCTACTATAAAACTTTGTATTTCACTTTAAGGCCCACCGTGTCATAACAGTTTCACTCTTTTAAGTCATTTCCTGCTTTTTCCAGTGCTGTTGCTCTGGTGCTTCAAATCCTATGTGGCCCCTTGTTGATCCTTTGCCCCCACTCTGAGGGAGTCCCCAGTCCATAGCTTTTGTCTCTGCTATGATCCCGGGCTGGGTCTCTTCCTCATATCTGTGACTGAAACCCTCATGTCTTTCAGGGCTTTGCTTGAAGCCCACTTTCTCAGAGTGGCCTTTTCTTATAGGACGTGATGGCTATTGTTTGCACATTCCTTCACACCACTTAACATATATATCCATTACATTTTGTGTTCTGTCACTGACAGAAAGCTCAATATGAGTAACACTGTTGCTTATTTTGTTTCCTGAGAGCATTTAGAATATAAAAGAATTCCTGGCATCTTGTAAATATTTGCTAAATATTTAAATAAATAATTGTTAAACATGTATAGTTTACTAAAATGCAAATTGCTTTATTTTTCTTTTTACTCTTTAAAGTGATTCATTTCATTTTCTTAATGTTTGCTTATTTTTTGAGAAAGAGAAAGAGCTGGGAAGAGGCAGAGAAAGAAGGAGAGAAAAGTCCCAAGAAGCTCCACACTGTCAGCACAGAGCCCAGTGTAGGGCTCAAACTCAGAAACTGTAAGATCATGGCCTGAGTTGAAACCAAGAGTTGGACACCAAACTGACTGAGCCACCCAAGCACCATTTAAGTAATTCATTTCTTGTAGAATTTTTAAAACATCCACCTGAATATGATCTATAAAATGTGCTAACAGAAAATAAAAAGAAATTAAATGCCAGGCCCTTGTTTTTATCTTCAATCCATAATAAATTTGACATAAGATAGGCTTTATCCACATTTTCTAATAAGAAACTTAGTTCTAAGAAACCAAAATGTTTTCAAAGTTTCTAGAATAAAACAATAGTATAAATTTTGCATCTTAATCATTGAGATTTCACATACACAAATTTGAGATATTCATTCTCAGTGACAAAATCAACATACTAAAATTTCGACAAAGTCAGACATCAGCATAATTTTTCAGCAAACAAGGGACTCACCACTTTCTCTCCTTTCTGAATCTGTCCACGTTGTAATAGTACTTCATGTAGTTGTGTCCTAATTATTGTGTAAAAGATAGCTATAACTGCGGATGTCATTATCCATTCATGGATTATATTGTGGATGTTGCTAATATAATTTGAACTCATCTAGATTACACAGGCAATAGGTCAGAAAATCATTATGAGTGTATTTTCTTAGTAGTAGTTTACATCTGTCTCGTATTATCAGAAAAAAATGTGTCTTAAAGCATGCTTCTATTAATTTTGTATTTTATTAAACTTAGCAAAACTATGATATATTTAACTTAGTGTTAAATAAAACCAATTGTATGAGGCAGAATATCCCCACCCCACTCAAGGATTCCTGTATTCTAATTCCAAGACTATAAATATGTTACTTTATTTGGCAAAACAGATTTTGCAGATGTGATTAAGATGAGATTATTCTGGAATGTCCTTTTGTGCCCAATGCAAACACAAGGATCCTTATATGAGGGAAGGAAAAAAGAAGGAGGGAAAATCAGAGGAGATGTGATATGAAAAGAGCTCCAACTGATTCAAACACTGGTTTTAAAGTTGAAGAGGACCATGATGAAAAGAATTGACTGGTCTCTAGAATCTGAAAAATCCTAGAAAAATGGATTATCCTCTATGGCCTTCAGAAATGAGTGTATCCCTCAGCCTAATGTGACCAATTTTTCACTTGTGACCTCCAAAACTGTAAGATAATAAATTTGTGTCATTTAAAGCCACTGTGTTAGTTGTAATTTGATATAGTAGTCACATCAATAAATAATTTTAAACATAATTTTGAACATAATAAAAAATTTTAAACATTTTAAACAGCTTTTAAACATAAATATAATTGAAGCATGTTGCTAATAACAAATTAGGTAGTCCCATGCAGTTTTTACCCTGTGCCAGAGAACTCTCCACATGTTTTAGTATTTTGATGTAGTCACTTTTCACAGCACATTGATGGAGTCAGTTACTATAATAATCACTATTTTTCCACTGGGGAAACGGAGGCAAGGAAGCACAAGTGGCAGAGGAGTAGGATTTTGTTTTTCATACTCTCCACAGTTATACTCAACAGACCATAACTGCACAGTATCCTCTTTATCATCTTAACAGATGACTGTCTAAGACAAGTCAAAATAATATGTACTGTAAAACCAGAACTGCATTCAAAAAGTTTTGAATTTCTGATCAAAATTGTCAACAAAGTTACAAAGTAACAAATGAAGTTTATTACTTCCAGAAATATGAAGTGTTATCTAACTCCTGGGCAATCTCTAAACATCACATATTTGCCTGTAGTTGTCGAATTTCCTATTTTGAGGTACACACACATACACAAAAGTCCCCAAAGAATGTAACCCAGGAAAGATCCTCCAAACGTCATATTTACACATTTCACTGCTGAATATTCACTTATGAGGGCAAATTCTTAGCTCCAAGCAGACGTAGAATAATGCCCCATCCAATAGTCCTACTCCCAATATTTCCCCAGTATAACCACTGATACATATGCAGCCCTGTAAAGATGACACCGTATTTCCTTTTGATCATCCATATTTGAAATACATCCTCTATAATGTGTGTCAGAAAAAAGTGTCAGGGTTAAGTCATGAATAAATTACGCGTGAGGACAAGACTATTAAAATTGAATGAAGAATAAGCAACAAAGACATTTCAAAAATTACATGGAGATGTGAAAACAAGTTAACTCATTGTGGCATAAACTCAAAAGTTACTAGAGAAATCTTGTCAATGATTTACAAATCTAAAACCATGAGTTAAATTATCAAGTTTTTTAAACATAATTTCTCTCTTCTACTATAGGTAGATAGATAGATGATAGATAGATAGACAGATAGATAAATACAGATGCTCCCAAATTGAGACGGATGCTAATTCTTTAAAACAACATTTTAAGGGTGCCTGGCTGGATCAGTTGATGGGACATGCGACTCTTGATTCCAGGGTCATGAGTTTGAGCCCCACATGGGTATGGAGCCTAGTTAAGAAAATTGTAAAAAAAATTTTTTTGAATAATAAAACATTTTTTAAAAGATGTAAAGCAAAATGCTAGCTCTGCAAAAAGACCTCAGTAATGTTTTGGCTATGTGTAACATATCACTTTCTTAAACTGAAACCTATCTATAGGTGGAGGTACTTTGAGTGAGAGCTTCCCCACAGTTGAATTAGGTCACTGGTTCAATAAAAAAAGACATTTTCAATATGATTATTCTCTTTTTTAATATGATCAGAGCTAGTTATTAAGCTCAATATCATTAGAAAATCAACATTTTCTCAGTTTCTGTTTCCCATAAGGTAGTCGCTTCTGGATTTTGTTGAGGAGTCCATAAAAACAACTCCCTCCACTTCCTCCCTTCAATACATATGAATCACTGTTAATCTGGTGTTACCCTCCTCTAACTCATGTGTCGTGTGAAGATATAAAATGTGAAAATGTTGGTCTGATGGTGGACAGCTGGGAATTAGATGCCCAAAGTTAGATGGTTAGAACTTAAGTTTGACTCACTATGACTCTCCATTACAGTATCAGCATAAGGAAACTTCCTCAACAGGCTAGATGTTCACAGAATTGGCTATTTTCTCTTCTGTTGCATGGACCACAGACTGTAGAAATGAAGTTTGAGCTGCCAATCTCATTCAGTCTGAACCTCTAGTTGACAGCTGGTTTGTATCAACATTGAGTATCAAGGTGGGGGTGCTCATAAATTTCTACTGAGAGTGGAAGTTGGTATTATCTTTGTTTAAGAACGCACCAGTTCGGGGCGCCTGGGTGGCTTAGTCGGTTAAGCGTCCGACTTTCACTTAGGTCATGATCTCGCGGTTCACGGGTTCGAGCCCCGCGTCGGGCTCTGTGCTGACTGCCAGCTCAGAGCCTGGAGCCTGTTTCAGTCTGTGACTCCCTCTCTCTCTGACCCTCCCCTGCTCGCGCTGTCTCTCTCTCTCTCTCTCCTAGAAATAAATAAAACATTAAAAAAAAAAAAAAGAAAGCACCAGTTCAATATCAGGATCTTAAAAGCAATGTGTATAAACTTATGCTTGTAGGAAATTTTGTATAGAAATCGAGAGATAAGTGGGCAACATTTAAAAGTTTTCATCTTCGTCTTGTTTGCAATAGTAAGAAAGCAGAAGAAATCCAAGCATCTGCAGTTGGACACATAACAAATAATTTGTTTTAATATTAGAATTTGTAATAGAATTTCAAGCAACCATTGGAATGTAAGGTGAATCTATAATCATTAGCATGGCATGACAGTTTGATTGTATTCTTAAGTGAAAAAGGTGGCACATTTATAATTTCCTTATCATAGATATGTATGCATATTAATTATACATATATGCGATAAGTATATATGTATTGTATGTATATATATAAATATATAGTTGTGCACATTTGTTTGTGTACATTATGCACATATATACATATATGTAATTATGAAATGAATCCAAGTTTTCATTGATGGTAGAGATTCAAGTGACATCAGTTTTTTCTGAACCACATTTTTCGTTTTATTACAAGTACAGATTATATGCATAAAAATATATTCCTTTATGGATAATTTCAAAGGATAAGCTTCCTATTCCAAATTTGGAGAATTAATACATATATTTTTCCAAATCTGTCTTTAAATCTTTGGAGAATTACAGAGCTGGCATAAATTTACACCAGAATTCTGCCCACATCTGCTCCTGAATCTGAAAACAAAATTCATCAGATTACTCTCAACTCTTAATATAATATATACTATATTATATTATATAACTCTTAAATTATATTCAGAGTGCCTCACTAACATACACACATCAAAAATGTCAGAAAATATAATGTTTAAATATATAGAGTATTAGGAAATTACAATAATTATCAAAGAGTGGAAAAATACATACAAAAGAATGTCCAGATATAAATGAGACAGCATTATTGTAAACAATCCCAATTTGCTAGTTTAACTTTCCCAATTTTCTACAATCACTTCAAACTCTAAGATGCTACTTTTTCCATTACTCTTGATGTAGTTTAATCTATCCTTACACAGAATCTGCACCTCAATGGCCTGGGTGAAATTCCAGGGTCTGCCACGTAATAGCTATATGACACCAGGGAAGTCACTTCTCAAGTTCCTCATTGGCCAGCTGAGCATCAAAGCAGCCCTTGTCCTGAAGATTATTGTGGAGTCTGTGTAAGACTCTTATAACAGTACTAGGGACCTAATAATGTCATCAAATCATTGACTATAAATTGTAGGATCCCCCTTACTAAAAGCAAATAACTCTCCATTTTGGTAACTGTGAAAAGATAAAATAGGCCTCAGAGTAAGGAAACAATATTAATTTCTAAATTTCAAAAATTTCAGTACATAGCCTTTAGTTACTTAAATCCTTTTACTCTAATTTTCCCTATATTTAAGGCAGATATGATAGTAAAAATGATTATAAATTATGTAAATTTAGATGATAAATTTAAGATTGTAAGAATATTTATTTTTAATAAAACAATTTTAAGACAGATAGTGGAGAAGCTATCTGTCTTGATATTCCAACTATGTATTATATGCACAGCATATGCTATAGTCTTGTTCTTAAAAATCTCAAAGATTTTTATAGTCTTTCAAATTAGAAAAGACCATTATGTGCAGGCAGTTCTGAGTTTGGTTAAATTTATATTAATCTTTTCTCATGAAAGGAGTTTCCACCATATTTTACTTAGACAGGCAAAGAAGCAGCTATCTCTACTGCTGCTTCATCAGCCTTACAACACTAAGGTCTGGATTTAACTATATTCGAACATGTTTCCTGGTTTTAACTTTCTATGTTTATTGGATAGTGATTAAAATAAATACTCATTGCAGTTAAACACTGGAAATTCAGGAGGACAATTTTGCTATCAACTGAAATATATAATCCTAAAACTCATTCTAACATCTAAGTTTCCATTAAATGGAAGCATCTTTAGTCTCCACTACTGAACAAATGTATACCTATGACACATACTTCCTGTTTGCTCAAAACGAAAATGGTTATATATGACAAATCTAGAAAAAGCCAATTATGTTCTCTTTGCAGAAGCTACAATTAAAAATATTAAATAAAAATGACATAAGAATTGGTGAAGTTGGAAAAAAATCTAGGTACAATTCTTTTGCTTCCACCTTTACTCTTGACATGTAATCATATGTAAACTAATTAAACATACCTAATTATTTTGATCTATAGTTTCTATTACAAGTCTTCAAGGCTGTGATTCCCACGAGAAAGGGAAAATTAAAAAAATTAAAACCAAAGTATTCTTCAGTACTAATCTTGAGTACTTCTTGAGTAAAATGATGTCCATTTATTCAAATATTTTAACACATTTTCTTTCTTTTTTATTTTATTTATTTCTAGGAAAGAGAGAGAGACAGCGTGAGCAGGGGAGGGTCAGAGAGAGAGGGAGATACAGACTCTGAAATTGGCTCCAGGCTCTAAGCTGGCAGTCAGCACAGAGCCCGATGCGGGGCTCGAACCCACGAACCGCGAGATCACGACATAAGCGAAAGTCGGACGCTTAACCGACTAAGCCACCCAGGCGCCCCTAACACATTTTCTATATCATAGAAATTTCTTGGAGCTTAGGATATATCATAGATCAAAATGAAGATCCCTGCCCTTGCTTATGTGATGAATAAAATATAACATAATAAAACAAGCTTAAAACCTAATCAAAGAAAATGAAATAAAGCAACATGGAATAATCTAGTGTTGATGCTATAGGTATGGATTTATCACCTTTATATTCTTCACCAATTGCACAAACCAAAGTGATATAGCAGAACAGAAATCTTAAATATTTTCTTAAAATTTATGTCTTTGGGAATTTTAAAAGAGAAATCACTGAGATGTTTGATAAATATTTGGCAAAATCATGGTAAGTATGCAAGTTTAACATAATCTATATTTAACACAATCCCAAATAAAAAAAAAACCAATATGTGCATATACACATACATATATAATGCTTCACTAACTCTATGTTGTGAATCAGCCTTTTCTTTTAGTTAAATAATATCTCAATGCCATGACATTATCCATTGCAATTGTCCTGCCTCATGAAAATAACTTCTTTATACAGTCTGTATCTGAAGTTTTAAACATTTTAAAATGTGTCAGACTTACTGGCAGGATTTTGTCCAAAGTGAGAGGTCTGACTTGTCAAGGATGTACTGCAAAAGAGGCCTGCATTCCTTTCTTCACACTAAATAAACTCTATTTTTTTTTACTTATCACTCCTTTGTGTCTCAAAACTTCCTGAGCATTTAATAATTAAATATTATACCACTCAGTATTTCAATTTTATATTATATAAGTATACATTGTAATTTTTGTATAAATAAAATAGATATGTGGAAGCAAGAGTTCAATTAATTTCATGTCCATATATCTCACCTGTAGAAAGATACCAGGGAAGGCATGACTGTCCTTCAACACACATTATCAAGTCCTTGGTAGACCAGCCTAGCTGGTATCAAACAGAAAATGAACAGGGGTTTTAACAGCATATCACTCTCAGAGGAATTTTCCCAGGTTTATCATTAGGATTAATGAGCAGGGAGCTGCTCATTGTGCCACTTGCCTCTCTTCCTTGGAAATTGCTTAGCAATTAATGGCAAGGTTTGACACAAAAACATAAGGAAAAAGTCAGAAGACATGGTTCTGAGGTTCCAATCTGTCTCTTGCTATGGAGAGGCAATAATTTGCTCTAAATGTCAGTTTCTCCTTCTCACATGGGGCTAATTACTTCTGTAAATACTTGGTAAGACTTTGGGCAAATCAATTAAAACCAGATAATACATTAAATTTTTTAAATGTTTATTTCTGAGAGAGAGAGAGAGAGAGAGAGTGTGAGCAGGAAAGGGTCAGGGAGAGAGGGAGACCCAGAATCTGAAGCAGGTTCTGAGCTCTGAGCTGTCAGCACAGAGCCCGACGCAGGGCTCAAACCCACAAACTGTGAGATCATGACCTGAGCCAAAGTCTGGTGCTTAACCGACCTTGTCACCCAGGCGCCCCTAAAACCAGATAATACATTTATATATGATTTGATTTGGAGAATTTTCCTTTTATATTTAACACATAATCTAGAACAGTATTGGGTATGTGGAAGTATACTGTTGTTAAACTTAAAATTAATTTAAAATTATAATTTATATTTCCCAAGTTAATAAAATGCATTTTTAATAAAGAGGAAAATCTAGTTAACACAAATTATTTAATATAGAAATTTGTTAACATTATTAGGGGAACATCTGTGAGCATCCCTTTTAAGTGAGGGGAAAGGATACTGACGATATGTATCATTTTTAAATTAAATTACATTAAAATTTCGTACAACAGAAAAGTGCAAAAAGTAGAAGACACATGATTGATAAATTATCACAGAATAAAAACACAAATGTAGTCACCACTAATGTGGGGAATTAGCCTCTGGAAAGGTTAGTAAACCTTTTAATAAATTAAATCGAAAATTATATTTATTGAAGTGGGAAGGCTAGTAAAGACTAGAAGTATCTAGTATTTCAAATGTGAAAACCCACATAGACATCAAGGAACATAAGGATTCATAGAACCATCACAATACAATAGGGACATAACAGTTTTCCAGTACAGCTTCATAAAAATAGAGATCTATGATTTACCCTATAAATAATTAAAATAATTTTATAACAGGCTCAGTGAGTTAAGTGCAGAAAGATGGGTCAATAAAATCAGGAAAACAATACACAAACAGAGTGAGTTTTTCAAAGATAGAAGTTATAGAAAATAACCAAAGAGAAATTGTGGATCTGAAGAATACAGTATATGAAATTTAAAATTCATTAGAACACATTAATAACAGACCTGATCAAACAGAGAAAGAACTTGTGAGTCAAAGATTATTTGAAATTATCCAGTCAGAATAGAAAAAAATAAACAAAACAGAAAAGAATGAAAAAAAGTGAAGACATCCTGTGAGTTATGAGAAATCATCAAGAAAAACGATCTATACATTTTTGGTAGCCCCAGAATGAAAATCAATATAGCCCCAGAATGAAAATTTCCAGAATGAAGGCAGGAAACTTCATCCAAGTTCATGATGCTCATGAGTCCCCAAACTTATTATTTGGTAACTTAAATAATAAATTTTTACTTAATTTAAAAATAAAACTATTTAAATCAAATAGAGGAAATTTTAAAACCTGGAAGGGAAAAAAATACAGGTACAAGGAATCCTCATAAAGATGTCAATGAATATTTCAGTAGAAAACTTGCAGGACAGGTAAAGTTATAATATGTTCAAAATGCTGAAAGAAAAAAGAAAAAAAAACCCTGCTAACCAAGAAAACTTTACCCACCAAGTGTGTCATTCAAAAATGACAGTGATAAAGACTTAATGAGACAAAATAAAGTTCAGGGATTTATTTCCACTAGCACTTTCTTATAAGAAAAACTGAAAAGACATCTTCAAGTTTAAATAAAAAAACACTAATAAGAAACTTGAAAACATCTGGAAATATAAAAGTCAGTTCTAAAGATAATCATGCATTCAAAGTTAAAGTACTGTAATATTGTAGTATAATAGTGTATTATCAATTAACTCTAGTACAAAAATTAAAGGAGAAGTGCCTAGGTGACTGTCAGTTAAGTGTCCAATTCTTGATTTCAACTCAGGTCATGGTTTCATGGTTGGTGAGTTTGAACCCTACATCGGACTCTGTGCTGACAGCATGGAGCTTGCCTGGGATTTTCTCTCCCCCTCTCTCTGCCTCTCCCTTGCTCATGCTCTCTCTCTTTCTCTTTCTCTTTCTCTCTATTTCTCTCTGTCTTTCTCTGACTCTCTCTCTCTCACACACATACACACACTAAATAAATAAATGAAACTTTAAAATTAAAAAAAAATTAAAGGAAAATATAAAAAACAAATACAACTAATATAATTCAATAATAAACGTACAATATAAAAAGAGGTAAGTTGTGATATCTAAAATATATAGGATGTAGTAATAAAAGGGTAGAGTATTTCTATGCAAAATAGATAAGTTGTTATTACCTTAACATAGGCTGATATAATTATAGGATGCTTTATATAAGCCTCAAGGTATACACAAAGCAAAAACTTAAAATGATGAACAACAACAAGAAGAAAAGTGAACCAAAGTACACTGATATGTAAAATCTTCGTTCACCAAGGAAGATAGAAAGAGAAAAAAGTACAAAGAAAATGCAAATCAGGAGAAAACAATGACTAAGATAGTAGTAGTAAGTCCTTAACTATAACTAATTATTTTAAATATGAGTGAATTAAATTCTTTGATTAAAAAACGTATAATGGCTACATGGATAAGACAAAGATTGAGCTATATCCTGCCTACAAAACACTCACTTCAGCTTGAAGAAAACATGTAGGTTCAAAGTGAATAAAAGGAAAACGTTATTCCATACAATTGGAAACCAACAGAGAATATGGGTAGCTATAATTATATTAGATAAAATAGATTCTAAGTAAAAAAAAAAACAATGAAAAACTGTACAAAGACAAACAACAGGTCAACATAAAATATACGGGAAATAATCCTTCAATAATATATAACTGGTAAATATATATGCACCTAACATTGGAGCAACCAAATATATTAAGTAAATTCTACGAGAAAAAGGGAGAAATAGACAACAATCAATAATAGTAATATACTTCAATAAACCATTCAACAATGGAAACGTCAACACAGAAAATGAATATGAAATATTGCACTTAAACAATGTTTTAGAACAAAAGAACTTAGCAGACAAATCCAAGCAATCAATCCACAGTAACAGAATACACATTCTTCTCAAACACACACAAAACATTTTCCATAAACAAGTCTTACCAAAGTTAAGAAAATTAAAATCATAACAAGTACTATTTCTGACCACTGTGGTATGAAAACAGAAATCAATAATATGAGGAAATCTGGAAAACTTATAAATATGTGAAAACTAAATGACACATTCATAAAAACCAATGGGCTAAAGAAGGAATCAATTGTGAAATCAAAGAACACCTCAAAACAAGTGAAAATGGGAAAACAACATACCCAAACCTATGGGATGCTGGAAAAGAAAATTTTTTCCTTTTTTTTTTGTTTCCGTTTTTTTAAATTTACAAATAGTTTATTGTCAAATTAGTTTCCACATAACATCCAGTGCTCATTCCCACAAGTGCCCTCCTCCACGCCCATCCCTCCCCCATCCATCAGTCCTCAGTTTTTGTCAGCATTCAAGAGTCTCTCATGGTTTGCCTCCCTCCACTCAAAGAGTCCCTCTTTAAAATTTCGTATAGAGCTGGTTTAGTTGTCACGAACTCCTTTAGTTCTTGCTTTTATGGGAAACTCTTTATCTGTCCATCTATTCTGAATGGCAGTCTTGCTGGATTAAAAAAACAATCTTGGCTACATATTGTTCCCATTCAGCACATTGAATATACCCTGCCCCTTCTTTATGGTCTGCCAGATTTCTGTGGACAAATCTGCTGTGAACCTTATCTGTGTTCCCTTGTATTTAAGGACCCCTCCCCCCCTCGGCTGCATTCAGGATTCTTTCCCTGTGTGTATTTCATGAATTTGACTATGATATGCCTTGGTGATGGTCAGATTTTGCTGAATCTAATGGGAGTTCTCTGAGCTTCTTGGACTTTGATGGCTGTGTCCTTCCCCAGTAGGGAAGTTTTTAGCTATATTTGTTGGAATAAATCTTCTGTTCCTTTTTCTAATATTCATCTTTTGGGATTCCTATGACACAAATGATATTATATTTTTTAAAGTGGCTGAGGCCCCTAAGTCTCCCTTATTGAACCATGGCTTTTGTTTCCCTCTTCTTTTTGCCTTCATTATTTTTTCATAAGTTCATATCTATATCACTGATTTTCTCCTCTACTTCATCCATCCTCACTGTCATGGAATCCATTGAGATTTGCATCTTGGTTATAGCATTTTTAATCATGACCTCACTAAATTTTAGTTCTTTTCTCTCCGCAGAAAGGTATTCTCTGTTATCTTCTATGCTTTTTTCAAGCCTTTTAAAAATGTTTATTTATCCTTGAGAGACAGAGAGAGAGAGAGAAGGACAGAGTACGAGCAGGCGAGGGACATAGATAGTGGGAGACACAGAATATGAAGCAGGCTCCAGGCTCTGACTGTCAGCACAGAGCCCGATGTCGGGCTCGAACCCATGGACCATGAGATCAGTCGCCCGACTAACTGGGCCACCCAGGTACCCCCAAATCATTGCTTTACATTCTAATTCAGACATCTTACTTATATCTGTACTGATTAAGTCCCTGGCCATGAGTTCTACTTCCTGTTCTTTCTTTTGGGGTAAATTTCTCCATTTCATCATTTTGTGAAGAAAAGCAAAGAAGAANAAGCAGAAATCACTCTGGGTTGAATACAGGTCTAAAAGTATAATGATAGATGTGTAGGTCTAAGGGTGGGAAAGCCTGGGTGCTTGCTTTTGGGTGCTATAGATTTCAGAGTCTGAGGGGCAGGATGGCTGGTGGATAACCATGAGCCGTTTAGAGATTTTAACTATTTGGGACCTTTCCCGAAGGTGTTTGGAGAACAAATTTTATCCCTGTGACCTGCAGAAGGATCATGGGAATGTCACGGGTGTCAGCGAATAGGTGCTTTCCCCAAGGGTTTCTGCCATCAGATCCCCCTCAACTTAGGTCTGAATACCTTTCACCTTGGAGAAAATGCATATTATCTTTTTAAAAGCAAAAATCAAGGGCTCTTGCGTGGCTCAGTCAGTTAAGCGTCTGACTTCGGTTCAGGTCATGATCTCACGGTTCGTGGGTTCGAGCCTGGCTTGGGCTCTGTGCTGACAGCTAGTTCAAGAGCCTGGAGCCTGGAGCCTGTTTCAGATTCTGTATCTCCCTCTCTCTCTGACCCTCTCCTGATCATGCTGTCTGTCTGTATGTCTGTCTGTCTGTCTGTCTGTCTCACTCTCTCAGAAACAAATAAAAAACATTAAAAAGTCAAATTTCAACTAAATAACTTCTNCCTGAGGAACCTCCACACTGTTTTCCAGAGGGGCTGTACCAGCTTACATTCCCACCAAGACTGCAGGAGGGTGCCCATTTCTCCACATCCTCGCCAGGGATGCTGGAAAAGAAACTTAAGGGTAACATTCTAGCAATAAATTCATCTATTAAAACATTATAGAAAGTGATGTCAGTAAGATGGCAACACAAGTTATTTCCAATTCACTTTCCTTCATAAACACAACAAAAAGCTATTCATGGAGAAGATACCCTTGAGAGAATCTTAAAACATGGGGGTGAGGCTGAAACACCTCCTGTAACACAGACAGAGAAAACTACATTAGAAAGGTAAGAGAAGCAGCTACATTCTGACTGGATTGTCCCTCACCCAAGCCAGTGCAGCTCTGTAATGAAAGAGCTCCCCTAAACCTATTATCATCCAGTGGGAAAAGAGAGTGCAGGATTAGCACTCAGCTCCCCAGTCTTGGAAGTTACTTCTTGGAACACACACACACACACACACACACCACAAATTGAAAAAGAAGGAATACTTCCAAATTCATTCTACTTCACCAGCATAATCCTAATATAAAAGCCAAATGAACACACTTTTGAAAATATAGGCTAATAACCCTAAAGAACATAAATGCAAAAAATTTCTCCAAAAATACTATGAAACCAATATAGGAAAACCAGATGGCGGAGAAGTAGGAAGCACCATACATTTCGCCTGCACTCATCTCAAACAGAGAAGGCCTGAAGTCGTAGGACACTGAGCCACAGGAGTTTGGGAAGAGAAAGAGACAGTGTACACTGGGAAGGAAACCTCATAAGTTTGTGAGTGTGAACTGTGGAAAATAAAAGCGGGATGGGACCAGAGACAAGGAGGGAGGGGAGGGAGCCCGGCTTACATGCAGCTGTGGTGAGTGATAAACCGGCGAGTGGTGGTGAGCTGCAGCAAGACCAGGGGAAAGGAAAGAAAAAGCTGAGATTGCTCATAGAACCATCCCTGGAGAAGAGAAAAAACCTCGGCTTGGAAAGACGGTGTTTTTTAGCTCTCGCTGGGGTGCTGACTTTAAACTAGGTGCCCTAGTCCAAGAAGGTGCCAGGAAAAATTGAGCTGCCATGCGCAAGGCACCATCCATGGCGGTGGCGGCCCTGTGAACCAGCAGCAACGCCTGCGGAGGCGGTCCTGGCTCCTGGTGAAGCAGCAGTGGCGTGCACAACATCAGGCCACTAAAGCGGCGGTGGCAGCTACCCGGTGAAGTGCCACTGGCGCCCAGTGAAATGGCAGATGCTTGAGCGAAAGTTGCCTGCTAAAGCGGCAGTGGCTGGTGAAGCAGCAGCAACGCCTGTGGCGACGGTCCCGGCGCCTGGTAAAGCAGCAGTGGCACGCGCGCGACATCAGCCCACTGAAGCTGCGGCGGCGACCTGGTGAAGTGCTGCCAGCACCTGGTGAAAGGGCGGCTGTGTGAGCGAAAATTTGCCTGCGGAAGCAGCGGCGGCCAGTAAAGCGGTTGTGGCGGGGTGAGGCGATGCGGACTCTGCGGGCCTGAAGTTGCTACGATCCCTAGACGCACTCGGGTTGTATTGCTGCTTGACTCCGGCAGATCTGAGGCTGTAGCACGTCCCCCACCCTCCACTCAACCCCCAGCAACAGGGAAGCAGCAACCAGCGGAACTGTTAATTCCTGTATCACAAAGCCTCTCAGGAGTAATCAGACTAGATAGTTTCTCTAGATAACACCACCTTCTTTCTCTCACCTCTCCAACCATATTCCACCCTTTAGCTCTTTGAAAAAAGCTTCTTATCCCATCTGCCTCTTCATTCTATCTCCAATTTTGCCTCATCTGCCCTATCATCTCTCTCTTTCTCTAGCTCTTCAACAAGCACTGCATACACCCAGCTATTTACTTGTAACTCGGAAATCTGGTTATATGCTTTAAACCATTCTTTCTCTGTCAGTTTTCTTCTTTCTTCCTTTTCTTTTCTTCTTTTTGACTTTCTTATGTATTTTAATTTTCTATCATTCGCCTTCCCTCCTCCGTCTTTTCTCTTAACTTTTTCGTTTCCCCTCTCGGTTAGCAGGATTGTTGGATTTGTTTGTACGTTTGTGTCTCTCTGTTCCCTGTGTGTCTGTCTGTATGTTTTCTTCTCCAGGGCTACCTCAAGAAACAAGCCAAAGTACACATGGTGGAGAGTCCCAAATACCACTACGAGTAGGAAAATAAAATAACCAAGGTCTCAACAAGAGAGACCAAGAGATACCATTCAAAGAACACTTTCTGAAAGGATAGGCCCTGGACAGTCAAAGAGTCTTCTTGGGTACAGCAGCGCTCACAGGTACAGAGTACATAACAAGTCTTTAAAACTAACAAGAGACTAACCAAAATGATGAAACGAAAGAGCTCTCCTTCAAGAAACTCCAAGAAGAATTGACAGCTAATGAACTGCTCAAAACAGATATCAGCAGGATAACTGAACAAGATTTTAGAACAATAATCGTAAAATTAATAGATGGGCTTACAAAAAGCATAGAGGATATTAGAGAAACGATGGCTAAAACCAATATGGATNTAACATACAAAGGGAAACCTATCAGAGTGGTGACAGACCTATCTACTGAAACATGGCAGGCCAGAAAGAAATGGCAGGAGATCCTCAATGTGATGAACAGAAAAAACATGCAGCCAAGAATCTTCTATCGAGCAAGCCTGTCAATCAAAATAGAAGGAGAGATAAAAATATTTCCAAATAAACAGAAATTGAATGAATTTGTCACCACTAAGCCAGCCCTGCAAGAAATCCTGAGGGGGACTCTCTGAGGGAAGTGTTGCAAGGAACGAAAACACCAGAGACACCACCACAAGCATGAACGCCACAAAGGACACAATGACTCTAAACCCGCATATTTCAATAATAACACTGAATGTAAATGGGCTGAATGCTCCAATCAAAAGACATAGGGTAGCAGAATGGATAAAAAACCAAAATCCATCTATTTGCTGTCTACAAGAAACGCATTTTAGATTGGAAGATACCTTCATATTAAGAGTAAGGGGATGGAGAAATATCTATCATCCTAAAGGAAGTCAAAAGAAAGCTGGAGTAGCTATACTTATATAGGACAAACTGGACTTTAAATTAAAGACAATAACAAGGGATAAAGAAGGGCATTATATAATACAGGGTCCATCCATGAGGAAGAACTAACAATCATAAATGTCTACACACCGAATATGGGAGCACCTAAATATTTAAAACAATCACAAACAGAAAGAAGCTTATAGATAAGAATGTGCTAAAAGCAGGGCACTTTAATACTCTGCTTACAGCAATGGATAGATCAAACAGACAGAAAATCAATAAAGAAACGATGGACTTGAATGACACAATGGACCAGATGGACCTGACAGATATATTTAGAACTCTACAGCCTGAGGCCAAGGAATTCACTTTCTTCTCAAGTGGGCATGGCACATTCTCCAAGATAGATCACATCCTGGGACATAAAGCAGCCCTCAATAAATATAAAGAATTGAGATCATACCATCCACACTGTTAGATTATGATGCTTTGAAACTTGAAATCAATCACAGGAAGAAGTCTGGAAAACCTCCCAAAACATGGAGGTTAAAGAACACCTTACTAAAGAATGAATGGGCCAATCAGGCAATTAGAGAAGAAATTTAAAAACATATGGAAACAAATGAAAATGAAAATACAACAATCGAAACTCCATGGGAAGCAGCAAAGACAGACCTACGAGGAAAGTACATGGCACTCCAGCCCTATTTCAAGAAATTAGAAAAAGCGCAAGTACAAAATCTAACAACTCGCCTAAACGAACTAGAGGCAGAGCAACAAGAGCACCCTAAACTCAGTAGAAGAAGAGAAATAGTAAAAATCAGAGCATAAATAAACAACATAGAGACCAAAGAAACAATTGAACAGATCAATGAAATCAAAAGTTGGTTCTTTGAAAAAAAATAAACAAAATTGACAAGCCTCTAGCCAGGCTTCTCACAAAAAAAGATAGAGCACTCAGATAGACAAAATCATGAATGAAAATGGACTTATTACAACCAACCCCTCAGAAGTAAAGGCAATTATCAGGGAATACTATGAAAAATTATATGCCAACAAATTGGACAACTTAGAAGAAATGGACAAATTCCTAAACACACACTCACTACCAAAATTCACACGGGAGAAATAGAAATTCTGAACAGACCCATAACTAGTGAAGAAATCGAATCAGTTACAAAAATCTCACAACAAACAAAATCCCTGGACCTGGTGGCTTCCCAGCGCAATTCTGCCAGACATTTAAAACGGAATTAACACTAAATCTTCTCAAGCTATTCCAAAAAATAGACATTGAAGGAAAACTTCCAGACTCATTTTATGAAGCCAGCATCACTCTGATTCCCAAGCCAGACAGAGATCCGGAAAAAAAGAGAACTACAGGCCAATATCCTTGATGAATATGGATGCAAAAATCCTCAATAAGACACTTGCAAATCTAATCTAATAGCACATAAAAAGAAATTATCCACCAAGATCAAGTAGGATTCATTACTGGGTTACAGGCTGGTTCAACATTCGCAAATCAATCAATGTGATACATCACATCAACAAAAGAAAAGATAAAAACCATATCATTCTGACTTTAGATGCAGAAAAAGCATTTGACAAAATACAACATCCCTTCTTAATAAAGACCTTCGAGAAAGTTGGGATAGAAGGAACTTACTTAAACATCATAAAAGCCATCTATGACAAGCCTTCAGCTAACATCATCCTCAACGGGGAAAACTGAGAGCTTTCCCCCTGAGATCAGGAACACGACAGGGATGTCCTCTCTCACCACTGCTGCTTAACATAGTGCTGGAAGTCCGAGCGTCAGCCATCAGACAACAAAAGGAAATCAAAGGCATCAAAATCGGCAAAGGAGTGAAACTCTCACTTTTTCCAAGTGATACGATACTCTACATAGAAAACCTGACAGACTCCACCAGAAGCCTACTAGAACTGATCCAGGAATTCAGCCAAGTTGCAGGGTACAAAATAAAGTTACAGAAATCGGTTGTATTTTTATACACCAACAATGAAGCAACAGAAAGAGAAATCAAAAACCTGATCCCATTCACAATTGCACAAAAAACCATAAAGTATCTAGGAATAAACCTAACCAAGGATATAAGAGATCTTTATGATGAAAACTGTAGAAAACTTATGAAGAGAATTGAAGAAGACACAAAGAAATGAAAAAACATTCCATGCTCATGGATAGGAAGAATAAATATAGTTAAAATGTCATTAATACCTAAAGCACTCTACACGTTCAATGCAATTCCAATCAAAATTGCACCAGCATACCTCTCAAAACTAGCACAAACTATCCTAAAATATGTATGGAACCACGAAAGACCCCGAATAGCCAAAGTAATACTAANCCAAAGTAATACTGAAAAATAAAACCAAAACGGGAGGTATCACCATCCCAGACTTTAGCCTCTACTACAAAGTTGTCATCATGAAGACAGTATGGTATGGGCACGAAAACAGACACATTGACCAATGGAACAGAATTGAGAACTCAGTTGATAACCCAAAAGTGTACAGCCAACTAATCTTTGACAAAGCAGGAAAGAGTATCACATGGGAAAAAGAGAGCCTCTTTAACAGATGGTGCTGGGAGAACTGGACAGCAACATGCAGAAGAATGAAACTAGATCATTTTCTCACACCACACACAAAAATAAACTCAAAATGGATAAAGGACCTGAACGTGAGACAGGAAACCATCAACACCCTAGAGGAGAAAGCAGGAAACAACCTCCTTGACCTCCACCGCAGCAATTTCTTACTTGACACATCACCAAAAGCAAAAGAATCAAGAGCAAACATAAACTGTTGGGACCTTATCAACATTAAAAGCTTCTGCACCGCAAAGGAAACAATCCATAAAACTAATAGGCAACCGATGGAATGGGAAAAGATAGTTGCAAATGACATATCAGATAAAGGGTTAATATCCAAAATCTATAAGGAACTCACCAAACTCC
>NW_027527925.1:147915-189970 GCF_008692635.1 Crocuta crocuta | reverse complement strand
ACACATGAAACGATGCTCAGCATCCCTCCTCATCAGGGAAATACAAATCAAAACCACACTGAGATACCACCTCACGCCAGTCAGAGTGGCTAAAATGAGCCAATCAGAGAACTCTAGATGCTGGCGAGGATGTGGAGAAATGGGCACCCTCCTACACTGTTGGTGGGAATTTAAACTGGTGCAGCCCCTCTGGAAACAGTGTAGAGGTTCCTCAAAAAATTCACAGTAGAACTCCCCTATGACCCAGCAGTAGCTCTGCTAGGAATTTACCCAAGGGATACAGGAGTGCTGATGCATAGGAGCACATGGACCCCAATGTTCATAGCAGCACTCTCAACAATAGCCAAAACATGGAAAGAGCCTAAGTGTCCATCAACAGACGAATGGATCAAGAAGATGTGGTTTATCTATATGTTGAAATACTACATGGCAATGAGAAAAAATGAAATCTGGCCATGCGTAGCTACATGGATGGACCTTGAGGGTGTTATGCTGAGCGAAATAAGTCAGGCAGTGAAAGACAAATACCGTATGATTGCATACATAGGAGGATTAGGAGGAATTTAACGGAGGACCAAGGGGGAGAAGAATGGGGGAAATAGTGGAGGAGAGGGAGCGAGGCAAACCATGAAAGACTCTTGAATACTGAGAACAAACTGAGGACTGATGGGCGTGGGAGGGGAGGGGGTAATGTGCATGGAGGAGGGCACTTGTTGGAATGAGCACTGGGTGTTATATGGAAACCAAGTTGACAATAAACTATTTGTAAGAAATAAAAAAATACTATGAAACCGAGTTCAAGAACTTATTTAAATGATATACATCATAACCAAATGAGACCTATGCCTGCGATGCAATAATGGTTCAAAATATGCACATCAGTAAATGTGATCTGCCACATTATAAAATGAAATATAAAGGTAATATAATAATCTCAATTGATACAAAAATACATTTGACAAAAATGCATCATTTCCTGATTAAAAAAAAAAACCTAATAGATTGAGCATAAAAGCAACATACCTCAAAATAATAAAGAGGATACAAGACAAACCCCTGTTAACCGGAAAAAAAGAATTAACCCCTGTTAATAAGTATGGAGAAAAATTAACAAGATAAGAAAAGAGAACAGTGTATCTACTTTCACTACTCTTATTAAACTTTGTAGTGGAAGACGTAGCTATTTAAATATATTTAACCAAGAAAATGAATTATATGTATAATAAAAACTAGAAGACTTTGCTAAAAGACATTGAAGAAGACATAAGCAAATAGAGAAACGTCTTGTGTTCATGGAATAGAAAAGGTAATATTGATAAAATGCCCCCGCTACATAAACCCACCTATAGACTTAACAAAATTCCTATGAAAATCATAATTGCATTTTTTTCAGGAAAATAGGGAAAATGTTAAACTTTGTATGGAACTACAAAACAGCCTGAATAGCAGAAGATCATGAGTAATAAAAACAAAACTGGAGGCATCACGTTTCCTTATTTCAAAATATATTACAAATCTATAGTAATTTAAGCAGTATGACTCTGTCATAAAATAAACACACAGACCAAGGGAACATAACAGAGAGCCCAGAATTAACCCTCACACATATATTTTTAATTAGTATTGTACAGGTGGCCAAGAGTATTCAATGGGAAAAATATAGTCTCTCTAATATATAGTTTTTAGAAAATTAGATAACCACTTACAGAAAAATAAAGGTGGACCTATATCTTATACCACTCACAAAAATTTCTTGAAAATGATGAAAGACTTAAACATAGGACCTGAATCTGTAAAACTTCTGGAAGAAGAAATAAGGAAGAAGATCCTTGACATGTGTCTTGACAATGACCTTTTTAAAATATAAAACGTAAAGCACAACAATCACAATAACAAATTAACAAATGGGACTCTATCAAACATAAAGCTTCTACGCTATAAAAGAAATGATCAACAACAATAACAAAAGGCAATCTAAAACATGGGAGAAATATTTCCAAACTATATATCCAATAATGGTCTAATATGCAAAATTAACAAACATCTCATATAACTTAATAACAAACCCTCCCAAAACCTGATTAAGAATGGGCAGAAGAATTAAATAGACTTTTTTTTCAAAAGAAAAATCCAAATGGTCCTCAAGTTCATGAAAACACAACATCAATAATCATCAGCAAAATACAAATCAAAACTACAAGTGCACTCTTGGTGGGATTGTATCTAGCTCAGCAACTAAGTAGAACACTAGAAAGTTTCCTTAAAAAAAAAAAAGGAACTAGCATTTACCATACAATTGAGTAATCCCACCTCTGGGTATGTATAGAAAGTTATTGAAAACAAGTTATCAAAGAGAAAAATGTACTCTCATGTTTATTGCATCATTATTCCCAATAGCAAAATGGAAACAACCTAAGTTTGAGCCAAGAGCTAAATGAGCAAAGGAGATGTGGCATATGTAATCAATGGAATACTATTAAGACATGAGAATAAAGGAAATCCTGCCATTTGCAACAACATGAATGATCTTAAGAACATTATACTAATGGGATAAGGCTGATATGGAAGGACAGATATTATAAGATATCTCTTATATATTGAAAGACCAAACAAACAAACAAAAACTGGAAGAAATAGAATGGAATGATGATTACCAGAGGCTGTATGGTGGTGGAGGATTGGGAAATAGAAGAGATATTTAAAGATATTACTTTGCAACTAGTAAATAAATAAATTTTGGATATTTAATATATGGTACAGTGATTATAAATAACAGACTGTATTATAACTTAAGAGAATAGATATTATTTCCATCACTAGAAGAAATAGCTATGTGATGTCACAGAGATGTTAGCTAATTTTATTATGGCAATATCAATATAAATGTATCAAATCAATACATAGTTCCTCTAAAGCTGAACAATGTCATATGTCAATTAATATATCACAACAGAAATGAAACAGTCACATTTACTATACTCATTGAAAAATAAAGAAATTGTTAGAAATAAATCTAACCAAGGAGTTGAAGGATCTACACACCTCAAAACTATAAGACATTGGGTGCCTTACTTTTTCAGTCTGTAGAGCATGGAACTTTTCTTGATCTTGGAGTTTTAATTTCAAGTCCCACACTGGCTGCAGAGATTACTTTAAAATAAAACCTTTAAAAACTATAAGATATTGATGAAAGAAATTGAAGAGGCAAATAAATGGAAATATATCCATATTGGTGAGTTAGATGAATTAATAGTTTTAAAATGTCCACACTTAGGCTCTTTCCATAATTTAGCTAGTGTTGATAATGTTGCTATAAACATCAGGGTGCTTGTATCCCTTTGAATTACTATTTTTTGCATTCTTTGGGTAAATACCTAGTAATTCAATTGCCGAATTGTTCAGTAGTTCTATTTTTAGCTTTTTGAGAAATCTCCAATATGTGTGATACTCATACAACTCAATAGTAAATGAAATAAATAAATTTGTGCAAGGGTTTGAATAGACATTTTTTTCCAAAGAAGAAATACAAGTGACCAACAAATAAATGAAAAAGTGCTCAGCCTTACTCTTCATCAGGGAAATGCCAATCAAAACAACAATGAGATATCACTCACACCTGTTAAGGTGGCTTCTATCAAATAATCAACAGATAAATTTTGACAAGGTTATTTAGAAAAGGAAACCAATGTGTGTTGAAATGTAAATTGGTAACCATTATGGAAAACGGTATAAAATTTCCTCAAAAAATTAAACTACAACCTGATTCAGCAATCCCTCTTCTGGGTATACATCCAAAAAAGTCCAAATCACTGTCTCGAAGAAATATTTGCATGGCCATATTCATTACATTATTCACAATAGCCAAGCTAAATAAACAACCTCTGAGTTTTCCTATACATTGATGGATAAAATAGATGTTACATATATATCATTTAGAGATCTTATATATAGTAGATAATTTATGTATATATAATTATAGAATATATATCAGTCATTCGTGTGGAATTATTTCTAGACAGTGTACTGTAAGCCCTGGGAAACTGAAGGGATAATTGCTGAAACATCAACGATGTTCTGGTCCCAAGGCTGTCGAATGTGATAACGTGAGAATAAACCCCCATGATCTCCCAGGAGCCAGTTGGAGAACATACCCGCTGTAATCGTCTAGTAGCCCTTGAAACTGCACATATTCCCTGCATGATTTCATGCAAACACCAGATGTCTGCTTGGTTTGTTTTTGGAGGCCCTTTGTGTTTTCCTCCCATGCTTTAGCATTCTTTGATGTTTATACTTGGCAAACATAAAATAAAGACTATGTGCACTTTGCTGCTGCTGCTGCTGCTGTGCTGCTGCTGTTTTGTTGGCAGAGGCATCCCTGCGCGTCTGCTCAGTCTAAGTGTCTGAGAACTTTTTCTTCAGTGTGCAGCTACACATAAGAATAATGGAAATTCTACCATTTGTAACAACACGGATGAACATAAAAGGATATTATGCTGATTTACATTAGCCAGATAAAGACAAACACTATGTGATTTCACTTTTATGTGAAATCTAAGTAATATTTCAACTCAGAAACAGTAGAACAGCAGTTATCAGTTATTGAGGGTGGGATCGGGGAAATGGGCAGATGCCGGTCAAAGGTTACAAGCCTTCATTATAAAATGAATAAGCTCTGGGGTTCTAATCTAAAGCTTGGTGACTATAAATAAAACAAGTTGTGTAATTAAATCATGTTTAATATGTAGACATTATGTATTTTCACCACACACACACACACACACACACACACACACACAAACACAAATGGAAGTTGTGAGATGATGGATTAACAGGATTGTAATAATTATTTTGCAAAGTAAAAATTTTTCATGTGGCATTAGCCATCTGTATGTCTTCTTTGAAAAAAATGTCCATTCATGTCTCATGCCCATTTAACTGGATTATTCATTCTTTGAGTGTTGGGTTTTATAAGTTCTTTGTATATTTTGCATACTAATCTTTATCAGACATGTTATTTGCAAATGTCTTCTCCCATTCTATGGGTCAGCTTTGTTCCATAGGTCAACATAGTTTTTTTTTTTTTATTGTTTTATTCACTGTGCAGAAAACTTTTTTTATTTTGGTAAAGTCCTAATAGTTCATTTTTGCTTTTGTTTCACTTGCCTCAGGAGACATATCTAGAAAGGAGTTGCTATGACCAATGTCAAAGAGATTACTGCCTGTAGTCTCCTCTAGGATTTTCATGGTTTCCTGTCTCACATATAGGTCTTTAATCCATTTTCAAACAGACTCTTAATTATATAAAACAAACTGAGGGTTACTCGGGGCGGGGGGAGTAGGGAGGGAAGTTGCTGTGATGAGCACTGGGTGTTGCATTTAAGTGATGATTCACTAAATTGTACACCTAAAACTAATATATCACTGTTAACTAACTGAAATTTAAGTAAAATTTTGGAGAAATAAAAAGTAAACATAATTTAAATAATCGTATTTCACACTTTACATAAATACGATCTGTCAAATATATCTTGTTAAAGCTGAAAATAATTTTTTTAAATATTTTTATTTATTTCTAGGAGAGAGAGAGAGAGACAGCGCGAGCAGGGGAGGGTCACAGAGAGAGGGAGACACAGACTCCGAAACAGGCTCCAGGCTCTGAGCTGGCAGTCAACACAGAGCCCGACGCGGGGCTCGAACCCACGAACCGCGAGATCATGACCTAAGAAAGTCGGACGCTCAACCGACTAAGCCACCCAGGTGCCCCTGAAAAATAATTTTTGACACACATTTGTAAGATCTGTAAACAAAATCTTTAAAGCATCTATAGAAAAGTGGGGGAAAATAGCAAAGAAAAAAGCCAATCTATTTACTATTTACTATAAAAGAAAGAAAAACTTGTACAATTAAAAATTTTACCTTTTTCTGAAATTCACCCTATTTGATATTTTAGTTATAATATTTACATTAAAACTTTTTAGAATGTCTTATGCATGATTATTTAACTCATATACTGTGTTTCTATTAACTCATTCCACAGATTTAATTATGAGTGGGTTGTTCTGCCAAGGAAATTATTGATTTTGTGGAGATATTAAAGCAAGAAATTCTTGTAAATATTTGTGGGATTACTGATTCTTATCCATATTCCCACTTCTATCTCACCTCTAAATACTGTTGGTTATATTATAATATCCTGGCCAGGAATTATGATAATTATATTCCATTATTTGGTCATACTTAAAAATTACCAAGGAATATGTTTTAGAATTACAAAAAAATTTAAAAAGTATATTGGAGTTAGTCATATCTGAGTACTTAACATCACCATTGTGAATTTTGGTAAATTTCATTAAATCTCTGACAGGAGATTCCACATTTGACATTTTTTTCCCTGAGAATTAATGGAATTTATACATAAAGTGTTTAGTAAACTGTCTGGTTCATAGCAGGTATTCACCAAAAAATAACGCTTCTTATCCTAAATGTTGCTTTGGTTAAGATTTCTTGGAGAGAGCACAATTAAATAGCTATAAAATTATGATCATACCTTTACCCTAGGTTTTTACTCTCTACATTCCCTGCTAGTTGGTTTAGTCCCTCAGTCATGAGTGGATATAGTTATCCAGGTACTCAAAACATTGGATATTTTGTTGTTGTTGTTCAAAATATGTAATGTGTAATTTGTGGGTAAACCAAGATAATTCTTAGTTTATGCTCAGCACTTTGTAATAATTTATTTTCTATAACTCTCTTTGAAAAATATCTAAATGCTTTAAAATAATGTGTTGTTAAATGTTCTCCAAGTATGTCCTTGGAGACTACAATACCGGCAGTATTGATATCACATTCTACTATATGTGCTAAATATTTTTAACACAATTAATGGCAATATTTTGCTCTGTAAATACTAGGTTACTGTTATAGTAAAGTTTTTGCTTCTATTATCTAATTTATTTCCTTAATTTTTTTTTTCTTGGGGCACCTGGGTGTCTTTGTAGTTAAATGTGTCTGACTTCAGCGCAGGTCACGATCTCAGAGTTTGTGAGGTCGAGCCCCTTATTGGGCTCTGTGCTGATTGTGTGGAGCCTGCTTGGGATTCTCACTCTCTCCTTCTCTCTCTGCCTGCCCACCCCACACTCGTGCTTTTTCTCTATCTCAAAATAAATAAACTTATTTTTTTCTTGATTATAGTTGACACACACTGTTACATTAATTTCAGGTGTACAACATAGTGATTTGACAAGTTTATACATTAGGTTATGCTCACCACATGTATAACTACCATCTGCCAATATAGGATGATATTACAATATTCTTTATGTTATGACTTTTAAAATTTTTTTTTATTTATTTTTAGAGATAGAAGTGGGGAGACAGAAGGACAATACCAAGCAGTCTACACGCCATCATTTCAGAGCCTGATGCAGGGCTTGAACTCATGAACTGAGAGATCATGGTCTAAGCCAAAATCAGGAGTCAGAGTCTTAATCAACTGAGCCACCCAGGCAACCTGCTGTGCCTTAATTAACATTATTTATTCATTGCATAATTGGAAACCTATAATGCCTACTACCCTTTACCCATTTTGGCTATCTCCACTCATTTCTCCTCTGGCAACCATCAGTTTGTTCTCTGTGTGTGATATGTCTATTCTGCTTTTGTTTGTTTATTCAATCCTTTTTTATTTCATATATGAGTGAAATCATAGGGTATTTGTCATTTTCATTCTGAGGAATTTATGTATCTATATCTATATATCTATATCTATCTATCTATCTATCTATCTATCTATCTATCTATCTTACATCTTTCTAATCCAGTTGCCTATGAATGGGCTTCCGCATCTTGGTTATAGTAAATAATACTGCAATAATCATTAGGGAAAAGCAAATCAAAAACACAATTAAATATTGCTTTACACATATCAGGATGGCTAAAATCAGAAACACAAAAAATAACAAGGATGGCAAAATGTGAAGATGGGAACCTCATGCAATGTTGTTGGAATGTAAATTTGTACAGCCACTCTGGAAAACCTAAGGAAGTTCCTCAAAAAATTAAAAATAGCAAAACCATGGGAGGCAAGATGTGGAGAAGTAGGGAGCTCCGTACATTTTGCCTGCACCCATCTCTCAAACAGAGAAGGCCTGAAGTCGTAGGACACTGAGCCACAGGAGTTTGGGAAGAGAAAGAAACAGAGTACACTGGGAAAGAAACCTTATAAGTGCGTGAATGAGAACTGGGGAAGATAAAAGTGGGACAGGACCCAGAGATACAGAGGGAGGGGAGGGAACCCAGCTTGCTTGCAACTGTGGTGAGTGATTAACCTGCGAGTGGTGGTGAGCTGCCACAAGTCCAGGGGAAAGGAAAGAAAAGCTGAGATTGCTCATAGAACCGTCCCTGGAGAAGAGGGGAAAAAAAAAACTTTGGCTTGGAAAGAGAGTGTTTTTTAGCTCTGGCTGGGGTGCTGACTTTAAACTAGGTGCCCTAGTCCCAGAAGGCGCCAGGAAAAACTGAACTGCCGCATGCCCGGCATCATCCATGGCGCGGCGGCACAGTGAAACTGCAGCAACAACTGCAGATGCAGTCCCGGCGCCCAGTGAAGCGGCAGTGGCACGCACAACAGCGGCCCCCTGAAGCGGCAGCAGCGCGATGTGGTGACACGACTCTGTGGACCTGAAATGGCTACATTCCCCGAACGCACTCGGGTTGTATCGCTGCTTGAACCTGGCGGATCTGAGGCTGCGACACTTCACCCATCCCCCATTCAACCCACAGCAACAGGGAAACAGCGACCAGCGGGACTGTTTAAGGTGGTATAACAAAGCCCGCAGACTGGGACCTGGAAATGAGGCAGGGAGTGGGGCATAGAACTCAGCTCACCATGGCTACATCCTCAGCACAGGGAGATAGGACCTGAAGAAGTGATTTGCAAAACTTGGTTGAGAAGGGACTGGGGTGATGCCATTCTTCTGCCCACAACCACCAAGGAGGGGCCTCAGGAAGGCCAGCTGACACAGTGGAGACAAGACCTGCCTTCACCAAAGCATGCCCATCCCCTCCAGATAGATGTTTTGTTGTTGTTGTAGCTGTTTTTACCTGAGCCTGGGTTTGCATGTTTATTGGTTTTGTCTGCGTTTGTGTACCTGTGTTCCTCTGTGGTTGTCTGTTTTATTTTTCCAGGCCTGCCTCAAGAAACAAGCCAAACTACACATGGTGGAGAGTCCCAAATACCACTACCAGTAGGGAAACAAAATAGCCAAATGCTCAACAAGAGAAACCAAGAGACACCATCCAAAGAACACTTCCTGAACAGACAGGCCCTGAATAGTCAAAAGAACCCTCTCTAATACAGCAGAACTCGCAGGGGCAGAGTGTACAACAAACTTTTAAAATTAACAAGAGAAAAGAGAGGGGGCAAGATGGCGGAGAAGTAAGGAGCTTCGTACTTGCACTTGCGCCCATACATCACACAGAAAAGATCTGAAGCCATTGGAAACCTTACAAAACCTGAGAGATTGGGAGAAAAAGGACACAGAATCCACAGAGAAAGCCTTCTAACATGAATGCGAACTGGGAAAGATAAAATCGGGCCGGGATTAGAGACTCCAGGGTCGGAGGCGATGCCCCTCTACCCTCTACAGGGAGTGAGAGTGGAAAAGGAGAGAGTCCGAAACAGAAAAAACTCCGCTCGGGGGAAAAACCTCTGTTCAGGGCATAGAAAGACTGTACTTGACAAATACCTGCCAGGTCCCCTCGCGCCAACTAGTCCCGGGGGGGCTGAGCACAAAGACTGCTTCTTTGTGCTGGCTCCTGGCGGGCTGGACTTCAGAGTAGCGGAGCGCCTGCCGCCATTGTCCTCCCAGCGGCTTGGGCCCCAGAAAGAGCCATGCGCGGACACGGGGAGTCTGAGCTCCTGGCTGGCTGGAACTCTAGAGGGAAGGCAAAGAGCTAAAAACTGGGAAATTTGCCTGTGAGTTCGTGTTTCGGGTGACGAGCCATAGAGGGACCTGGTTTTCCTCACTCCAGCGGAGTCGGGCTCAGCACACCCGGCAGGCAAGACCCTGCCCATACTTGCCAGCCCCACCCAGAGAAGGAAGCAGCAATTCTGACTCCACCCCCAGAGCTCAGCAGGAGGCCTGGAATTGCCCCGAGGGAGTTGCCTGGAAAGATGTGTCTAAGGCACTTTCAGCGGGACGCGCAGACTGGGATTTGGAGATTGGGACTGGCCTGAGTTGCAGAGTGCAACCAACTTTGACTGCGCCCCCGGTACGGGGAGTTAACACGTCCAAAAAAGCGAGGTGCAGCGCTTGGTTCAAGAAGGGGCTTGAGCACCATCACTCTCCTCCCCACAACCGCCAAGGCAGAACTCCCGCCTGAGGCATTTGATCACGCCACACCCATCCCTGCTTGAGAGCTGTCCTCCTCCCTTTTTCTTTCTTTTTTTTTTTCATTTGTTCTTCTTCTTTCTCTTTTCTCTCTTTTTTCCCCAGAACACTGACTTGATTAACTCTGGTTTCCGGCTTGCTTAAACAATCACAACGAGTCCATTCTGTAGATGTAAATTCTACACCTACCGACATTTTCATCTCTTTCTCTCAGGAGTAATTAGACTATATAGTTACTCTGGATAATACCAGCATCCTTCTCTCACCTATCCAACAATATTCTACCCTTTACCTCTTTGAAAAAAGCTTCTTATCCCTTCTGCCAGTTCATTCTCTTTCCAATTTTGCCTCATCCCCGCCCTGTCTTCTCTCTCTTTCTCTATGCTCTTCAACCAGCACTGCATACACATGGTTATTTAACTGTAGCTGGGAAATCCAGTTATATGCTTTAAACCATTATTTATCCATCCGTTTTCTTCTTTTTTCCTTTTCTTTTCTCCTTTTTGACCCTTTTATGTATTTTATACTCCCTATTATTCGCCCTCCCTCCTCCGTCTTTTATTTTAACTTTTTCATTTTCCCACTCACTTTGCATGTTAGTTGAATTAGCCTGTGCGTTTGTGTGCTCCTGTTCCCTGTGTGTTTGTCTGTCTGTTTTCTTTTCCAGGGCTACCTCAAGAAACAAGCTAGAGTACACAAGGTGGAGAGTCCCAAATATCACTACGAATAGGAAAATAAAATAACCAAGGTCCCAACAAGAGAGACCAGGGGATACCATTCAAAAAACACTCTCTGAAAGGATAGGCCCTGGAAAGTCAAAGAGTCTTCTTGGATATACCAGCGCTCATAGAAACAGAGAGCATAACAGGTCTTTAAAACCAACAAGAGCCGGAAAGCTAACTAAAATGACGAAACGAAAGACCTCTCCTCCAAAGAAACTCCAAGAAGAAATGACAGCTAATGAACTCCTCAAAACAGATATCAGCAGGATAACTGAATAAGATTTTAGAATAATAATGGTAAAATTAATGGCTGGGCTTGAAAAAAACATAGGGGACATCAAAGAAACTATGGCTACAGACAGAATGGAAAATAAAAATAGGCATGAAGAATTAAAAAATGCGATAAATGAGATACATAATAAATTAGAGGCCTCCAATGCACGGATTGAAGAGGCAGAAAGGAGAATAAGTGATTTAGAAGACACCATTATAGAAAAACAAGAAGCTGACAAAAAAAGAGACAAACTGATCCAGGAACAGGAAAGAAGAATTCGAGAGCTCAGCGATACGGTCAAACGCAACAATATCCGTATCATAGGAATCCCAGAAGAGGAAGAGAGAGGGAAAGGTGCTGAAGGAGTCCTGGAACAAATTATAGCAGAGAACTTCCCCGACCTGGGGAAGGAAGTAAATGTGGAAATACAAGAGGCTCAGAGGACTCCCCTCAGACGTAACTTGAATTGATCTTCTGCACGGCATATCATAGTAAGAATGGCAAAATACAAGGACAAAGAGAGAATTTTGAGAGCAGCTTGGGAGAAAAGGGCCCTAACATACAAAGGGAAACCTATTAGAGTGGTGACAGACCTATCTACTGAAACGTGGCAGGCCAGAAAGGAATGGCAGGAGATCTTCAATGTGATGAACAGAAAAAATATGCAGCCAAAAATCCTGTATCCAGCAAGACTGTTATTCAGAATAGAAGGAGAGATAAAAGTCTTTCCAAATAAACAGAAATTGAAAGAATTTGTCACCACTAAGCCAGCCCTACAAGAAATCCTGAGGGGGACTCTCTGAGGGAACTGTTGCAAAGAATGCAAGATACCAGAGACACCACCACAAGCATGAATTCCACAAAGGACGCAATGACTCTAAACCCACATAGTTCAATAATAACACTGAATGTATTAATAATTAATAAATGGGCTGAATGCTCCAATCAAAAGACATAGAGTAGCAGAATGGAAAAAAAACCAAAATCCATCTATTTGCTGTCTACCAGAAACACATTTTAGACTGGTAGATACCTTCAGATTAAACGTAAGGGGGTGGAGAATTATATATCATGCTACGGGAAGTCAAAAGAAAGTGGGAATAGATATATAGGAGAAACCGGACTTTAAATTAAAGACAATAACAAGGGACGAAGAAGGGCATTATATAATAATTACAGGGTCTATCCATCAGGAAGAACTAACAATTATAAATGTCTACACACTGAATAAGGAAGCACCTAAATATTTAAAACAATTAATCACAAACAGAAACAAGCTTATAGATAAGAATGTGCTAATAGTAGGGGACTTTAATACTCTGCTTACAGCAATGGATAGATCAATCAGTCAGAAAATCACTAAAACTAGAAAAAACATATTATGTAATAATTTTACTGGATGTTTACCCAAAGGAAATGAAAAAAAAAATGAAAAGTTTCATGCCCTCCTATGTTAATTGCAGCATCATTTACAATACAAAAAGTATGAAGGCTATACTTTTATTGATGTAGTAATATGTAAATTAATTTCTTCATATGTTATTATTAAATGATTTGAATTCTCAGGGCACTTGGTTGGCTCAGTCAGTAAAGCATGGGGATTTTGAACTCAGAGTTGTCAGTTTGAGCCCACATTGGATAAAGTGATTATTTTAAAACATGTTTTAAATAAATATATAGATAGATAATAAATAAATAAAAATAAATAAATAAGTAAAGTAATAAATTGAAATCTCATCACAAACTTTGTTACTATAATTTCCACACTCCTCAATTGGTGGACTGAGGTTTATTCTAAATGTATTTTATCATAAAGGGGATATTGACCATCTGTTTCCTAAAGCATCACATACTTGATATTTTTCTACCATTCCCTTTTGCTTTGCCAACTTGAAGAATGACCTTGCTTATATTAAGATATTCCATTTTGATAAAATTGGTTTGTTTTTTTCTATCATTTTATGTTCTTTTTGTAATATTAATTTATTTCGTTTTCTAGAGAGATGACAAGAGCAGTGGAGGGGCAGAGGGAGAGGGAGAGAGAGAATCTCAATCAGGGTCTGCACCAACAGATTTCATGAACCATAAGATGTTGAACTGAGCTGAAATCAGGAGTTGGATGCTCAAATAACTGAGATCTCAGATGTCCCTATCATTTTATGTTAATGAAATTTCTTAGGTCAATTTAATATGTCTATATATAAATATATATGAGGTAATGTTTTTATCTGTCTTTCCCAAGGATTCTCGCTAGTATAATTACAGTTCCATATTTTTGGCAAGATACATAATGTTTGGTTATAGAAAATGCAACACAACATTTTGACAAATGCATCTGAGTATTATTTTCATTATATTCACTTATAGTTATATATTTGAAGCAACACAAATATGATTTATTTGGCCCTTTTGTGGGTTTTCAAAACTATCATTAGATTTCTGAAGCTTTACTTTTTTTCCTGATTTATTTCCCACAGAAATTTTAGTCTATAAGTTCTTAATCACTTTTAGCTATTTCCATTCTTCTTTAGATCTTAACATCACAAAACAGATCTTAAAAATTTAAGAAAACCAAAATTTTATGAAGTGTCTTCTCTTTTTAAAAATTTAAAAAAATATATTTTATTTATTTTTTAGGAGAGAGAGACAGAGTGAGAGTAGGGGAAGGGCAGAGAGAGAGGGAGACACAGAATCTGAAGCAGGCTCCAGGCTCTCAACTGTCAGCATATAGCCTGACATGAAGCTTGAGCTCACAAAGCGTAGGATCATGACCTAAGCCAAAGTCAGATGCTTAACTGACTCAGCCACTCAGGTGCCCCTTACCAACTGTCTTTTCTGACATCAATGGAATGACACTAGAAATCAATAAAAGTATATAATAGACAAATTCAAAACACATGAAAATGAAGTAATGCTCTTTAACAATAATTGTGTCAAAAAGAAATCAGAAAGATATAATATTTGTCCTCTCTGCCTGACTTATTTCGCTCAGCATAACACCCTCAAGGTCCATCCATGTTGCTACACATGGGCAGATTTCATTGTTTCTCATTGCCATGTAGTATTCCATGGTATAGATAAACCACATCTTCTTGATCCAATATTATATGTTTGCACGTATAGGAGGATTAGGAGGAACTTGATGGAGGAACAAGGGGGAGAAGAAGGGCGGAAATGGTGGGGGAAAGGGAGAGAGGCAAACCATGAGAGACTCTTGAATGCTGACAAAAACTGAGGACTGATGGATGTGGGGGGAGGGGGGGATGGGCATGGAGGAGGACACTTGTGGGGATGAGCACTGAGTGTTATGTGGAAACTAATTTGACAATAAACTATTAAAAAAAAAGAAATCAGAAAGGAGTTTAAATTATTTTGAGACAAAAACAAATGCAATAGTTACCAAAACTTATCATATGCAGCTTAAGTTGTATTAATGCCTCTGATAAAAGAGAAAAATTTAAAATAAGCAATTTGTATCTCCAATAAGTAGAAAAAAATGAGGATAAATTAAACATAAACTTGTTAGAGGAGAATAAATATTAAATGAATGACAAGACAAAATTAAGAATAGAAAATATAAAAATCAAAATTAAGAATTACTTTATTGAAAGCATAAAATAAACAAAGCTTTGTTGAAACTAGGAAAAAAGAGGAGAGACTAAAAGAAATTGAGGTGAAAGAGGTGATGTTACAATGAATGTGTCAGAAGATAGACCTGAGTTTACATCCCATGGACACACCAAGATAATAGACACATCAGGACAGTAACTCTTAAAATGACCCAAGATCAAGAGACAACTGATTTTCCTTATGTATAGAAACAAACACAGAGTTAGACAAAATGAGGAGACAGAGGAATATGACCCGAATGAAAGACCAGAACAAAAATATAGCAAAAGAGTTAAATGAAACCAGAAAAGCAATATGTCTGATAAAAAATTTAAAGAAATGGCCCTAAAGATACTCAGTGGCATTCAGGAAAGAGTAGTGGATCTCATTGAGACCTTCAACAAAGAAACAGAAAATATAAAGAAGAAACAACAAGAGGGGGGAAATGAATAACTGAAATAGAAAATACACTAGAGAGAATGAATAATAGATTAGAGGAGGCAGAAGAAAGGATCAGGGACCTGGAGGACAGGAGAATGGGAATAAAAGAAGCTTAACAACAAAAAGAAAAAGGAATAATAAAACGAGAAGAGGTTAAGAGTACTCAGCAAAATCGTCAACTATAATATCATTGTCATTAGAGTTATCAGAGATGGATAAGTGGGGAGGGGGATGGTGAAGAAAATGTATTTGAAAAAATAAGAGCTGAAAATGTTCCTAATCTGAGGAATTAAATAGACTTTATTTCATGGGAGGCATGAAGAACCCCCACCGAGATGGCTTCACGGGTGAATTTTAACAAATATTTAAAAAATTAAATGCTTATTTATTTTAGAGAGAGATTGAGAGAGCACAAGCTTGGGAGGGGCTGAGAGAAAGAGGGACGGAGAATCTGAAATGGGATCCATGCTGACAACAGAGAGCTCAAGGAAGGGCTTGAACTTAACAAACTGTGAGATGATTACCTGAGCTAAATTTGGATGCTTACATGACTGAGCCATACAGGTGCCCCAGAATTTTAAGAAACTTTTAAAGAAAAGTTAATACGTATTCTTCTCAAATTATTTAAAAAAAAATAGAAGAGGAAGGAATGCTTGCAAATTCATTTTACAGGCTGGCATTACCTTGGTGCCCAAACCAGATAAAGATACTATGTAAAACAAACAAACAAACAAAATACTACAATACTTCTGTAAGAAAACGATGCAAAAATTCTTAACAAAATATTAGCAAACCGAAGCCAACAATACCTTAAAAAAATCATTAAGTATAATCATCCAGGATTTATTCCAGTGATGCAACAATTCAATATTTTGCCAATTAATTAATACAATATATTACATTAAAAAAAGAGAGGATTAAAATAATTAAATCATCTCAATGATGCATAAAAACATTTGGCAAAGTACAGCATCCATTCATGTAAAAACTCTCAACAAAGTACATTGGAAGGAACATAGCATAATAAAGGCCATATATAAAAGCCCACAGCTAACGTCATACTCAATGATGAAAAACTGAGAACTTTTCTTCTAAGATCACAAGTAGGACTAAGATGTCCAAATCAGCACTTTTATTAAGCATCGTATCAGAAGTTCTTGTCATAGCAATCAGACAAGAAAAAGAAAAAGGTACCCAAATTGGTAAGAAAGAAATAAAACTTTCTCTACTTACAAAGGACAAGGTACTACATGTAGAAAACCTGAATTCCCCCCCCCAAAAAAAAATACTAGAACTGATCAATGAATTTAGTGAAGTCTTAGGATATAAAATGAATATGGAGAAATCTGTTGCATTTCTATACGCTAATGGAGCAGAAGGTAAGAAAGCAATACCATTTATAGTAGTGACAAAAATAATAAGATAGCTAAGAATAAACCTAACCAAAGAGGTGAAAGCCTTGTACTCTAAAAACTATAAAACATCCATGAAAAAAACTGAAGAGGGCACAAAGAAATAGAAAGATATTCCATACTCATGAGTTGAAAGAACAATTGTTAAAAAGTCTATACTACCCAAAACAATCTACACATTTAATGCAATTCCAATCAAAATACCAACAGCATTTTTTATAGACCTAGAACAATCCTAAAATTTGAATGGAGCCACAGAGAACCCTGAATAGTGAAAGCAATCTTTAAAAAAAAAAATCAATATTAAAAAGGAACAAAGCTGGAAGTATCACAAGATATTGTGGTAGGGTCCCCTCCTTAAGAAAGAAAAAATAGGGGCGCCTGGGTGGCTTAGTCGGCTAAGCGTCCGACTTTCGCTTAGGTCATGATCTCGCAGTTCGTGGGTTCGAGCCCCGCGTCGGGCTCTGTGCTGACTGCCAGCTCGGAGCCTGGAGCCTGTTTCAGTCTGTGACTCCCTCTCTCTCTGACCCTCCCCTGCTCACACTGTCTCTCTCTCTCTCTCTCCTAGAAATAAATAAAACATTAAAAAAAAAGAAAGAAAAAATAAAAAAAGGACATCTCAATGCAACCTTGCTATTCCTGTATATGAGGACATCCCTCACGACCTTGTAACATAAGACCACGTTAATCAGAATGCATGTTTGTGTGTTACCATATATGGGAGACAAAGAAGTAAAAAATATATAAAAAACCACGCCATGTGGTGTTCGATGTTCAGTTCTTTGGGTATGAACCCTACTGAGTGTCGGCTGGAATAAAGTTACTTCCTGAAAAGAAAAACCTCAGTGTCACCACTCTGTGTGAGAATCCTGCTACATTGCTTGGGGGCTTGTCTGGGATTCAGAGATGGTGTGTTTCTACATCCTTTGCCACCAGGGATGAAACCTCAGGGTTCCGGGAAAGGCAACTCACCTGGTGCCAGCAGACCCCTTGATCTGCAGGACACTAGCCCTCCTGACGTCCTGGGGTGAGGCCCAGGAACCAGCTCAGGGAGTGCCCGTCAAACTGGTGAGAACATGGGGTTTCATTTTGGTAGACCTGCTCATAATAGGCAGAAGGGTAGACTGATCATTTCCCAGACTTGCACTAGTAATTCCACAAGAGAGAGGAACGAAGCTGCAACTCAGGTGTTGGGCGCTGGGCGTTGGGCGGCAGGCTGAGGTCGCTGTGTACCTGTGTACGGGGACATGTCTCTTGTTCATTTTCTGAGTCAATAACTATAATAATTAGAGCCAACTGTCGCTAGTTATTCTACCTCAGAGCAGGGACTTCAGGGAATATTCCCAAGCAGCAGACAAAACTTCTTTTGTTTCGGGAAAGCTTCCTGTCTTCTCTGGACTAACATGAACTGCCTAATTTCACTGGTGGAAAACAAAAGAAACCTGAAGTCAGCTCCTCTCTCTGAGCCGACAAGACTTAAAATGGAATTCTCTTTGCCTTTTGCTGGCACCTCTCCTCTTTTGGCCTCTCTTCCCCCACTCCTTTACTGCACCACCAGGGGTGGGGTGCATGACTGACTCCTCAATGCTTTGGGCACCGTCAGCTCCTCCTCCTACCCTAGATGTTGAAGAGTGAAGACCACTGAAGTCAGATTTCCCCACCAACTTTCCAGGTAAAAATTAACCATGGGGAACAAAGTGTCTTACATGGACTCAAGTAAAATGTATTCGGTGTTTAAGTTGATTTAAGTTTGTTGGTTTGAGATAGACAATGCTTACCAACATTAAAAAAAAAAAAAACAAACAGAAACAAATGTGTATTCCACCTAGATTTGCTGAAGGTCAAATACTCTCATGTTATCTCTGTTCCAATTTGCTAACAAAAAGATAACTGAAAGTGATGGTTAATTTTGCCTGTCTTATATTTTCATGGGTAATTGTTAAGATAACTTTCAAAGTCCTTGGTAACCTAAAACGTTAAAGTTTTGCTTGCATGATAAATTGAGATTGAACTCATTGACTATCTAATGAGATAAGAAGCTAAAGCACTAATTATTAGATGTAGGTTTGTGCTTTGCAAAAACTAAGGATATTTGGAACTGTTGAAAAACATGCTTTGTGCTTAATGCATTGATAATTTTGCCATCTAAAACGATTCTGATATAACATAGAGCTCACAATTGATTACTACTTAGTTTTCAGTGGAGACTAAGGTTTCTAGCCGTTAAAATTCTGCTACGTATACTTAAGACTGTTGGAAATAAGGAAAGCAACTCTGTATGTAGGAAACTAGGAGATATGTAAGAAAGATATAAGAAATGGAAATATATTTTTGTTAAACATAAAAGAAAGTGATTTTTTCCTAAATGAGACTGGTTATTTGGAGAAAAATTACTTGGGACAATATCTAATAGCAAAAGAAAAGTTGTAGAAGGCTTGTGAAGGATATTTTTTTAATTTTTTTTAATGTTTTATTTTTATTTCTAGGAGGGAGAGAGAGACAGCGTGAGCAAGGGAGGGTCAGAGAGAGAGGGAGTCACAGACTGAAATAGGCTCCAGGCTCTGAGCTGGCAGTCAGCACAGAGCCCGACGCGGGGCTCGAACCCACGAACCGCGAGATCATGACCTAAGCGAAAGTCGGACGCTTAACCGACTAAGCCACCCAGGCGCCCCATGAAGGATAATTTTTAAAAAGAAATTTTATACATGGTCAAGATGCGCTAAGGTTAAAATACATAGATTTTAAAAGGACACAGGATTGAGGGAGCAAGATGGCGGAAAAGTAGGGAGCTCTGTACATTGCACTCGCCCCCATATCTCACACGGAAAAGAGCTGAAGCCATAGGAAATCTTACAGAATCCAAGAGCATGAGAGAAAAATGACGCAGAATCCATTGAGAAAGCCTTCTAACGTGAGTGCGAACTGGGGAAGATAAAATTGGGCCGGGATTGGAGACTCAGAGGGACGGGGGTGATCCCCCTCTGCGGGGAGTGGGAGTGGAAAGAGAGAGTCCAAAACTACTCAAGACACGGTCCCTGTCACTGGGGAACAGAAAAACCTCCACTCATGGCACAGAAGGACCGTGCGCACCAAATCCCTGTGCGCCAAATCCCCGCGCTCCAACTCGTCCTGGAGGGGCTGTGTGCCTACCTCTCCTTTGTGCTTCTGGCTTGGCTGGATCCCTAGAGGGGAGGCCAAGGGCTTAAAACTGGGAGATTTGCCCGCAAGTTCGTGTTTCGGGTGACGAGACACAGAGGGACCCGGTTTCCCCCTCTCCAGCAGACCTGAGGCACCCCTCAGGCAAACGCCCGTCCTTGCTCACCAACTTGACCTGGAGGAGAAGGCAGCAGCAATTCTAGCTCAATCCCCAGTGCTAGGCAAGAGGCATGGAATTGCCCTGAGGGGATCGCCTGTGAGGTTGTGTCAACGGCAATTTCAGTGGGGCACGCGGACTGGGATTTGGAAACGAGACCTGGCCTGGGTTAAAGAGCGCGACCCACTTTGGCTGCACCCCAGGCACGGGGAGTTTACACACCCAAAAAAAGTGAGGTGTAGTGCTTGGTTCAAGAAAAGACTGGAGTTCCGCCACTCTGCTCCACACAACCTCCAAGGCAGAACTCTCGCCTGACGCATTGGATCACACCACGCCCATCCCTTCTAGAGAGGTGCCCTCCTCTTTTTTTTTTTTTTTTTTTTCTCTTTTTTCTGGAATACTGACCTGATTATTTCTGGTCACCAGCTTGCTTAAACAGTCACATTTAGTCCATTCTGTAGATGTAAATTCTACACCTACTGACCTTTTCATCTCTTTCTCTCAGGAGTAATTAGACTATATAGTTTCTCTGGATAACACCAGCGTCCTTCTCTCACCTCTCCAACCATATTCCACCCTTTAGCTCTTTGAAAAAAGCTTCTTGTCCCTTCTGACTGTTCATTCTAATTCCAATTTTTCTCATCCCCACCCTGTCATCTCTCTCTTTCTCTATGCTCTTCAACCAGCACTGCTTACACCCGGTTATTCAATTGTAGTGGGAAAATCTGGTTTTATGCTTTAAACCATTCTTTATCCATTGGATTTCTTCTTTTTGACTTTTTTATGTATATTTTATTTTCTATTATTTGCCTTCCCTCTTCCTTCTTTTCTCTTTATCATTTTCCCTCTCGGTTTACATGTTTGTTGGATTTGTCTGTGCATTTGTGTACCTCTGTTCCCTGTGTGTTTGTCTGTCTGTTTTCTTCTCCAGGACTACCTCAAGAAACAAGCCAAAGTACACATGGTGGAGAATCCCAAATATCACTACGAGTAGGAAAACGAAATAACCAAGGTCTCAACAAAAGAGACCAAGAGATACCATTAAAAAACACGCTCTGTGCCCTGACCTAGGAGGGAGAAGGGCTGGAGTTGGAGTTCAATCACCAATGCCGGCAAAAGATGTAATTAATCAGTCTTGGTGGTGAAATGAAGACTTCATAAAAATCCGGAAGGATAGTGGATGGTGTTCAGAGAGCTTCCGCGGTTGAAAAAGCTGAGCCCATGCTGGGGCCCCAGGGTGGTTGAAGCTCATGAGTCAGGTCACAGGATTGCTGTGAAGATGGACAAGGCTCCCCTCCAGAACCTATGAGAGGCAGCGAGCTTTCAGGGGACTTCCTGGACAGAGGCTTCTCTCTGCTGGACATTGAGGGCTACCTCAAGAAACAAGTCAAAGTACACAAGGTGGAGAGTCCCAAATATCACTACGAGTAGGAAAATAAAATAAACAAGGTCTCAACAAGAGACACCAAGAGATACTATTAAAAAAAAAAAAACACTCTCTGAAATGATACACCCTGGACAGTCAAAGAGCCTTCTTGGATACAGTAGCACTCACAGGGGAAGAGAGCATAACAAGTCTTTAAGACTAACAAGAGCCAGAAAGCTAGTTAAAATGATGAAACGACAGAGCTCTCCTCCAAAGAAATTCCAAGAAGAACTGACAGCTAATGAACTGCTCAAAACAGATATCAGTAGCATAACTGAAGAAGATTTTAGAATAATAATCATAAAATTAATAGCTGGGCTTGAAAAAAGCATAGGGGACATCAAAGAAATTATGGCTACAGACAACATGGAGAATAAGAATAGGCATGATGAATTTAAAAATGCGATAAATGAGATACATAATAAATTAGAGGCCTCCAATGCACGGATCGAGGAGACAGAAAGGAGAATAAGTGATTTAGAAGACACCACTATAGAAAAAGAGGAAACAGAAAAAAAGAGACAAAATGATCCAGGAACATTAAAAAAGAGTTCGAGAGCTCAGCGATACAGTCAAACGCAACAATATCCGTATCATAGGAATCCCAGAAGAGGAAGAGAGGGGGAAAGGTGCTAAAAGAGTCCTGGAACAAATTATAGCAGAGAACCTCCCCATCCTGGGTAAGGAAGTAAACATTGAATTACAAGAGGCTCTGAGGACTCTCATCAGACGTAATTTCATTCGATCTTCGGCACGGCATATCATAGTAAAAATGGCAAAATGCAAGGAAAAAGAGAATTTTTAAAGCAGCTAGGGAGAAAAGGTCCCTAACATACAAAGGGAAACCTATCAGAGTGGTGACAGACTATCTGATAAAACTTGGCTGGCCAGAAAGGAATGGTAGGAGATCTTCAATGTGACGAACAGAAAAAATATGCAGCCAAGAATCCTCTATCCAGCAAGTTTGTCATTCAGAATAGAAGGAGAGATAAAAGTCTTTCCAAATAAACAGAAATTGAAAGAATTTGTCATCACTAAGCCATCCCTACAAGAAATCTTGAGGGGGACGCTCTGAAGGAAATGTTGCAAGGAACAAAGATACCAGAGACACCACCACAAACATGAACCCTACAAAGGACACAATGACTCTAAACCCACATATTTCAATAATAACACTGAATGTAAATGGGCTGAATGCTCCAAACAAAAGACATAGGGTAGCAAATGGATAAAAAAACCAAAATCCATCTATATGCTGTCAACAAGAAACCCATTTTAGACTGGAAGATACCTTCAGATTAAGAGTAAGGGGATGGAGAAATATATATCATGCTACTGGAAATCAAAAGAAAGCTGGAGTAGCTATACTTATATCAGACAAACTGGACTTTACATTAAAGACAATAAAAAGAGATGAAGAAGGGCATTCATAATAATTACAGGGTCTATCCATCAGGAAAAACTAACAATCATAAATGTCAATGCACCAGATATGGAAGCACCTAGATATTTAAAACAATTAATCACAAACAGAAACAAGCTTATAGATAAGAATGTGCTAATAGCAGGGGACTTTAATACTCTGCTTACAGCAATGGATAGGTCAACCAGATAGAAAATCACTAAAGAAATAATGGACTTGAGAGACACATTGGACCAGATGGATCTGACACATATATTTAGAACTCTGCATCCTGAGGCCATGGAATTCACTTTCTTCTCAAGTGCGCACGGCACATTCTCCAAGATAGGTCACATTTTGGGACATAAAGCAGCCTTCAATAAATATGAAAGAATTGAGATCATACCATGCACACTCTCAGATCATAATGCTTTGAAACTTGAAATCAGTCACAGGAAGAAGTCTGGAAAACCTCCAAAAATATGGAGGTTAAAGAACATCCTATTAAAGAATGAATGGGCCATTCATGCAATTAGAGAAGAAATTTAAAAAATATATGGAAACAAATGAAAATGAAAATACAACATTCCAAACTCTATGGGATGCAGCAAAGGCAGTCCTAAGTGGAAAGTACATTGCACTCCAGGCCTATTTCAAGAAATTAGAAAAAGCGCAAGTCCAAAATCTAACAGCTCACCTAAAGGAACTAGAGACAGAGCAACAAGAATGCCCTAAACCCAGTAGAAGAAGAGAAATAGTAAAAGTCGGAGCGGAAATAAACAACATAGAGACCAAAGAAACAATTGAACAGATAAATGAAACCAAGAGTTCGTTTTTTGAAAAAATAAAAAGATTGACAAACCTCCAGCCAGGCTTCTACAAAAGAAGAGTGAGAGCACCCAAATAGACAAAATCATGAATGAAAATGGATTACAACCAACCCCTCAGAAATACAAGCAATTATCAGAGAATACTATGAAAAATTGTATGCCAACAAGTTGGACAGCTTAGAAGAAATGGAGAAATTCCTAAACACACACTCACTACCAAAATTCACACGGGAAGAAATAGAAAATCTGAACAGACCCATAACTAGTAGAAATCGAATCAGTTATCAAAATACTCCCAACAAATAAGCGACCCAGACCCGATGGCTTCCCTGGGGAATTCTACCAGAGTTTTAAAACAGAATTAATACCAATTCTTCTCAAGCTATTCCAAAAAATAGAAATCGAAAAGAAACTCCTGGACTCATTCTATGAAGCCAGCATCACTCTGATTCCCAAGCCAGAAAGAGATCCAGAATAAAAAGAGAATTACAGACCAATATCCTTGGTGAATACAGATGCAAAAATCCTCAACAAGATTCTTGCAAATCGAATCCAACAGCACATAAAAAGAATTATCCACCAAGAACAAGTGGGATTCATTCCTGGGGTAAAGGGCTGGTTCAATATTCGCAAATCAATCAATGGGATACATCACATCAACAAAAGAAAAGATAAAAACCATATGATCCTGTCGATAGATGCAGAAAAAGCATTTGACAAAATACAGCATCCTTTCTTAATAAAGACTCTAGAGAAAGTAGGGATAGAGGAGCTTACTTAAACATCATAAAAGACATCTATGAGAAGCCCTTAGCTAACATCATCCTCAACGGGGAAAAACTGAGAGTTTTCCCCCTGAGATCAGGAACATGATAGGGATGTTCACTCTCACCACTGTTGTTTAACATAGTGATGGAAGTCCTAGCATCAGCCATCAGACAACAAAAGGATATCAAAGGCATCAGAATTGGCAAAGCAAAATCAAACTTTCACTTTTCGCAGACGAAATGATATTCTACATGGAAAACACGACAGACTCCACCAGAAGCCTACTAGATCTGATCTATGAATTCAGCAAAGTTGCAGGGTACAAAATCAATGTACAGAAATAGTTGCAGTTTTATACACCAACAATGAAGCAACAGAAAGAGAAATCAAGAAACTGATTCCATTCACAATTGTACAAAAAACCATAAAGTACCTAGGAATAAACCTAACCAAGGATATAAGAGATCTGTATGATGAAAACAGACACATGAAATGATGCTCAGCATCCCTCCTCATCAGGTAAATACAAATCAAAACCACACTGAGATACCACCTCATGCCAGTCAGAGTGGCTAAAATGAGCAAATCAGAGAAGTCTAGATGCTGGCGAGGTTGTGGAGAAATGGGCGTCCTCCTACACTGTTGGTGGGAATTTAAACTGGAGCAGCCCCTCTCGAAAACAGTGTGGAAGTTACTCAAGTAATTAACAATAGAACTCCCCTATGACCCAGCAATAGCACTGCTAGGAATTTACCCAAGGGATACAGGAGTGCTGAAGCATAGGGGCACATGTACCCCAATGTTCATAGCAGCACTCTCAACAATAGCCAAAACATGGTTAGAGCCTAAGTGTCCATCAATGGACGAATGGATCAAGAAGGTGTGGTTTATCTATACAATGGAATACTACATGGCAATGAAAAAGAATGAAATCTGGCCATGTGTAGTAACATGGATGGACCTTGAAAGTGGTATGCTGAGTGAAGTAAGTCAGGCATAGAAGGACAAATACCACATTTTTTGCACGTATAGGAGGATTAGGAGGTACTTAACAGAGGACCGTGGGGGAGAAGAAGGGGAGAAATAGTTGGGGAGAGGGAGAGAAGCAAACCATGACAGACTCTTGATGCTGAGAACAAACTGAGGACTGATGGGTGTGGGGTCGGAGGGGGGAGATGGTCATGGATGAGGGCACTTGTGGGGATGAGCACTGAGTGTTATATGGAAACCAACTTGACAATAAACTATTTGTAAAAAAAAATAATAAATAAAATAAAGTACACAGGATTAAGATTAAAATTCCTCCTCTTTAATCTAAAGGCTGGGAAAATGATGGCAATACCCTCGATGCCAGCCTCCAAATCCCCCACATTTGTGCTGTTCTTGTTTACTAGAGGAATGGATCCCTCTGCCATATAAGGGATGGATGATATATAAAGGACTTTTACTAAGATACATGGGAGCCATTTTACTAAGCTTAGCCCATTGTATGCCAAAATTGGATACCCATGTTGCTGAAACATATTTGTGTGGGTATTGTTGAAAAATGCAGGGGAAGAGACCTTGACCATAGCCTTGTAACTCCATTCCTCAATGGCCAATGATCAATATGTAAGTTACTGTTGGGCCAAAATAAAATTAGTGCATTGTAAGACAACCAAGAAAAACTTGCTTGATTACAGCTCTACCACCAAGGTCCTACATGCAGAAAACAGAGGAGTAAAAACAAGACAACAACAACAACAACAACAAAACTTTACATTACAATGTTTAAGATAGATAAAAAGATATCAAGGTAAATTTCTAATGGGATAAATATATAAAGGCTTTTCAGAATATTACATATGTTTTTAGTTGATATGGAAAGAAATCATGCTTTTGTTAAATCAGACTCTTAATGACACAGATGTTCTAGAAAAAAATGAAGGAAATATAAGATTTAACCCTTAAATTATGCTAAATTAGCCACTATTTTCAAACGCAAAATGAGAGCTTGATGGCCTTCCTGGAGACGTTGAGGGAGGCTCTCATTAAATATATGGCTATCTCCCTTGACACCCCTGAGGCTGAGATAATTTTAAAAAGAAATTTGTCAATCAATCAGCCCTAGATATTCAGAGAAAATGCAAAAATTGGATGTTTGCCTTGAAGAGATCCTGAAGGAGCTCTTATGAGCTGCCAATTCGGTATATTACAAATAAAACAGAAAAGGTTCAAAAACTAAAAAATCTAAGACCTTAGTTGTGGCCTTACATACTATGTCAGACCAGACTTCGGAGATCCTGGACTGAGTGCCATTTCTATGGCCGTTCAGAGTACTAAATGAGAACATCCTCAGAGGAGACAATAAAAATGAAAACCCCATAAGCCATGTCCCTGATATGGAAACCATCACCAGAGATCTGAATGCCCTTGGGGACCTCTATCTGTATGGGCTCAGATAACCCATGTCCCTGGAAGGGACTAACCGGGTCCTGGGGCTCTTCATGGTGGCTCCCCTAAACCAACTGTCAATCAGAAACCCAGAACCTTGGTAACTCTAAACATAGAAACACTGGTTGATTTCCTTCTTAACACCAGAGCTACCTTTTCTATCCTCCTTTCCACTCCAGGCCAACTATCCAAATGCAACATAATTAGTAGGGGCACCTCTGGAAAACTTCTAACTAAATTTTTCTCTCAGCCCCTGGGATGTATATGGGGAAACCTAATTTTTCTTGTTCTTTCCTGATAATGCAAGAGAATCTTACTCCCTTACTCGAAAGGGATGTTATAACTAAATTAGAGACTCTGGTGCTACTAACTCAGGACAGATAAACAATTATGTAGGCTTTTGAAAATTACTGGGTATTGTAGGCTATAGACACCATGGTTCAGGAAAATAGTTTGCTGCTGTATCAGTTATTAAAGGAGACTCAATCCCACTTACTCTCCCCTCTCCAAAACAAACAAACAAACAAACAAACAAACAAACAAACAAACTGAGGTCTGACTCCTAAACACTGTCTCCAGCCCTTGGAATGGTTAAAACAGAGGAGGGCAATTACTGTTACCAAGCTCACGGAGCTAAAAGATCATTAAAATATAGCATCAGACCTTTCATTTAGGGAGGGACAAACTTATTAAATGGCTCAAAGGATGTTTGCTGGGGAAAAAAAATTGTCAAGGACAGTTCTGCAAGTGGTATCAGACTGTAAAGTATGTCTTAAAAACAATCCTTTCAGCCACAAATTTGCTTTCCCAGACAATCAAGGAACTGGAGACTATCCAGGAAAAGACTAACAATTAGGTCTAACTTAGTTGCCAAAGTAAAAAAAGCCAACATCTGTTTGTATGGGTTAATATTTTTATTACTTGAGTAGGGACTTTACCCTACAAGACAAAAAAGGCACGAAGAGTAATAAAAATTCTGCTTTATAAAATAACACTCAGGTTTGGCTTACCTAAAAATTATAAATTAATAATGGTAAATGGCTGCCTTGACTCTTTCTCTAGTAGAACTTCTGGCTCTTGAAAAAGTTTTACACATCAAAACAAAGGTTATTACTCAGCAAAACTCTAAATAACACCTCATAACCATTAGATGCTTTAATTTTTTTAAAATTAAGTTAGGGCCAAACTCTTAAAAATAGAGCCACCATTGATTAATTATTGCTCCTGGTTCCTCCATTAGCTGGGTAATGAGAGAGTCCCTGATATATATTGGTTACAAAGGTAGGGTTTCTCCTAGATTATTTCACAAGTTTGGAAACTAGACATTATCTTAAGATATCATCTTGTTGGTCAGTATAATCTTTACTTTGTGTTTTTCTCTTTATGTCTGCTAAAGTCTATGCTGCCTCATGCCTGCCAGCCTTCCTGTAAAACCATACTGTGGGCCACTCGACCAGCCCTTGGGTAGACTCTAACTGCTGTACCCCTACACCGTCCCTTATCAGCTTGAAGAAGCCAGAATGATAATCGTCCCTGTTCCCCAACAGCAGTTACAGGCTCTGTTCCAGGGGAGAAATAAATAGGGAAAGCATTAACATTAGGCAGGGAGAGATAAGGGACCTTCAGGGAAGCAGACAGCAGCTGCAAGTGGAAGGCTAAAGAAGCAGATGGGGTTGTCTCCTTATGAAATCCTTTATGGGCACCCTCTTCCCCCCATTATCAGGGGCATAAGGGGGGAATCCAAATGAGATAGATAATCTAACCCTAAAACAACAGATGCAGGCCCTTGGCTCTACCCTAACCAGCTTTCACCACTGGGTCAGAGAACAATTACCTGTAAATCTGACTACAGACGTTCACCTCTTTAAACCCAGAGATGAAATATGGAGAAAGGAATAAAATGTCCAACCCCTAAAATCCCTTTGGAGGGGCCCATTTTATCCTCCCCTACTGCAATAAAGGTAGCCAAAGTGGGTCCTTGGATTCACTACAGCAGAGTGAAGCTGGCATCTCCAAACTGGGAGTGCATTCCTGATCCATTAACGCCATGCAAGCTGACCACAGGGAAGAAGCAATCTGCAACTCCAGAGGCTCCAGGAGACTGCAGCCCTGCTGGAGTCATTGCAGAAGCTAACTGATCTACACAAGGCAGAAGCTTGAGGAATCACCAGTCAGGTGAAACAAAAAATTGCCCTTATTTTCTATATGTGTCCTTACTATGATGCACTGTCATGTCTTGTTTCTCACTATTATTGTGATTCTTCCTCTAGTCTTTGCCATAGGATTGGCCAAGGCTGCTTTGGCCGGCTAGAAATGTGGTAAGAGGTTTACATTAATGCTCACCTTCCTTTTGTGGATAAGATACTTCATTGGTACCAACATAGGAAAACAATGGCCATAAGAGACTAAAATAATTAGATCCCCACAAATAAAACAAAATACCCCAGTCCTACTATTGTGGTTTGGCTTCTCAAATGCTCCATTATTGGGAAAAATTGTCTTACCTCATGGGGAAAAAGTTCACCACCATCCCTGTTGGAAACTTAACATGCCTGGGCCAAAGGTTTTATAACTCAACTGTCCAGCAACCCCAATGGTGGGGGACCCCAGATAACCTTGAACCAGATCTCCAGCCTTTGTCTCACTTCTCTCATTTCAAAGAGGCCTGAGACAATGTCAACACAGCCATAAAAATGCAAATCCTGGGTGAACTGTACTAGAGATGTGGAAAGACAGCCTATATTATACTTCCCTTAGTCTGGTCAGGGTCATATGTGCTGAAAACTACTCATCCATCTTTCTTCCTGGTTCCACTTGCCAGAGAAAAACATTTGGGAATTCAAGTATATGGGGACAGGGAGTCTAAAAAAAAAAAAACAAACAATGTGCCTTACAATTAACAATCAAAAAGATAATAAATGGCCTCCCGAGCATATAATCCAATACTATGGCCCTGCCATCTGTGCAGAGGATGGGTATGGGGGCTGCTGCTACTCCCATGTACACGCTAAACCACATAATTAGACTGCAAGCAGTTGTAAAAATTATAACCAATAAAACTGCCAGAGTTCTTAACTTACTAGCCAAGCAACAAACCAAAATGTACAATGCCATCTATTAACATTGCTTGGCCTTAGATCGCATGCTTGCTTCTGAGAGAGGTGTTTGTGGAAGTTTTAACCTGAACAACTGCTGCCTACAGATAGATGATGAGGAAAAAGTTATAGAGGAGATCACAGATCAAATGAGAAAGGTTACTCAAATCCCAGTCCAGACCTGGAACAGCTGGAACCCTGGAGAGTGTTTTGGAGGATGGTTTTCAACTCGTGGGGGATTAAAAAACCTCATAGGAATTATTCTCCTAATTTTAGAGGATACTTAATCTTACCTTGCTTAGCTCCCCTGGTTGTATGGTCTGCCTCCAATCTCACTGAGGCCATAATTTAAAAGAAGAAGAAGAAGAAGAAGAAGAAGAAGAAGAAGAAGAAGAAGAAGAAGAAGAAGAAGAAGAAGAAGAAGAAGAAGAAGAAGAAGAAGAGATGTCTACTCATGTAATGATGTTATAAAAATATAAATCTCTAAACCAGAATGATGCTCTTTGACCCTAAATAGAAGGGTCTGAGCACCAAAGGAGGGAATGTGTTCTTTCCCTAAGAAAGAAAAAAAAATCTCAAGGCAACCTTGCTATTCCTGTATATGACAACATCCCTCACGACCTTGTAACATAGACCACGTTAATCAGACTGCATGTTTGTGTGTTACCATATATGGGAGACAAAGAAGTAAGAAATATATTTAAAAAAACACACCATGTGGTGTTCGGAGCTCAGTTCTTTGGGTACGAACCCTACTGAGCAATGCCGGCTAGAATAAAGTTGCTTCCTGGAAAGAAAAGCCTCGGTGCCTTGACTCTCTGTGAGAGAATCCTGCTACAATATAATATATCACAAGACATATTACAAAGCTTTAGTAATCAAAATAATATGGCAATAGTAAAAAAAAAAGACACATACAAATGGAACAGACTAGACAGTCCAGAAATAAATTCACATAGCATTATTCACAATAGCCAATATAAGGAAACAATATATCCATTGATATATAAATGAATAAATTGTGATATATAATTTGAATATTATTCAGCCTTAAAAGTGAAAGATATTATGCCATTTGCAACAACATGAGGAGATTGTTCTAACTAAGCCAGACACAGAAGGAAAAATCTGCATGTTCTAACTTCTATGTATAATTTAAAGGTCAAATACATGGAATCATAGAATACAACAGTGAATATGAAAGGTGCAGAGCTGGGGAAAATTGGAGATATGTTAGTCAAAAGTAAAACATTCTAGTTTTGAGGTTTCAATAACCTAGAAATCTAATTTTCTAATTATGATTACAATTATGACTGTATAACAGTACTACATTGAATACCATATATTTGTCAAGCAACATTTCAGATGATCTAATCACCAGGAAAAATTAAACTTTATTAGGATATGGGATTTTAATTATTTTGGGTATAGTGATCATTTTACCATTTTAATGCATATTGAATCGTGTCTGCACACTAGTAAATAGTTACTGTTTTTAAAAATGTTTTAAAAGCAAAATTAAATTTAGAAGAAGATACTTTCAGAAGAAAATTAATGCATGATTTTTTGTCACTCATTTAAAGAACAATTATGTTTAAAGCATATGTATAACAAGCAGCAAGAGAAGAGAGAAGACACAATCAAGTTTTAAAAGCTGGAAAGCAGAATGGCTGATATTTGATCTATTACAAATAGAAATCTGAAAGCAAAGCTGGAAGTTAGGGAAACTCAGAAACACGTTAAAGCCCATCAGAAGAACACCTCCAGTAGCTTAAATTTGGAGTAACCAGTTATCTCTAAACATTAAAGGTAAAACTGACACAGAGGCTTTGATAAAAACCTGTTAGTCTCCAAATATTCTTACATCATCAAGTTGGAAAACTGCTCCATCCCTGCTTAGTACAGCACTAGAACTTTACTTGATGGTGATGTGAAACCCAAGGGATCTGGCTTTGAAAAAATAGGCATAATATAAATGTATAATGGAACACTGACATGTCAAGTTGTGAGAAACTCAAGCCCTTTTGCTCTTTTTAGTTCTGCAAATGCTGGAAGTCCTAAGAGAGACTCCTCCCATGAGAAACAAATCATTGCAAAACAAACAAACAAGCAAAGAAACAGACAGACAAAACCCAGAGATACTGGCATTTGGGGTTTCCAAATCAGTGTATCACTGAAATCTTAGTTTAGTGAAGCTGCCAGTTATTAAGACTTACTCTGGCCCAGACGCTTTCCCATAAGCTCTCCCACTACTCTTTTGAGAAGATTTTCTAAAATTAAAAAATAAACAAACAAACAGAAATCAAAACAAATAAGTAGGGGAAATAAGGTTATAGTAAATACAGTGAACAGTAACCCAAAAGAAATAAAAAAAGGAACAGTGGCTAATATGCTCAGAAAGATAATAGGCATTAGCTAGAACCTGGTGTTATAAAAACAGCATTAAGTAATAAAAGACTATAATTATAAAATATAATAACATAATATTTAAATTGTAATAGTGGAGACAATAATGCAGAACTAAAAGGCAAATATAAAGAGAGGGTGAACATAGGAAATAAAATTAGAAGTTTAATTTGAGAAAACAAAAAGGCAAATAATAGGAATTTTGATTAGGAAAAAAAATCCTCCAATAAAATGAGGGAAAAATTCAATAAAGAGGAAAACATAGGATTAAGAGAACAAGGAATCCAGGGAAGTGGGTAGATGGTGAGGAGAATGCAGAAGGAGCTCTGTGCAGGTAAGCCAGAGCAAGTGGGCTGAGTGGGAGCAGAAAGACAGAGGTTGTAAGGGTGGTATGAGTGGGAGTAGGAAGACAGAGGTTGTAAAAGAGTGGTCTGAGCACCTGGGTGGCTCAGCCGGTTAAACGTCTGACTTCAGCTCAGGTCATGATCTCGCAGTCAGTGAGTTTGAGCCCCGCATCAGGCTCTGTGCTTACAGCCCAGAGCCTGGAACCTGCTTCAGATTCAGTGTTTTCCTCTCTCTTTGTCTCTCTCCCACTTACTCTGTCTCCCTCTCTCAAAAATAAATAAACATTAAAAATTAAAAAAAAAATAAAGTAAAGGGACGCCTGGGTGGCTCAGTCGGTTAAGCGTCCAACTTTGGCTGGGGTCATGATCTGGCAGTTCATGGGTTAGAGCCCCCTGTCAGGCTCTGTGCTGAGGTTAGCTCAGAACCTGGAGCCTGTTTTGGATTCTGTGTCTCCCTCTCTCTCTGACCCTTCCCTGCTTTCTCTCTCTCTCTCTCCCTCCCTCCTCCCCCAGAAATAAATAAAACATTAAAAAATAATAAATAAATAAATAAATAAATAAATAAATAAGTAAAAAATAGTGGTTTGAGTGAGAGCAGGGAGACAGAGGTTGTAGAAGAGTGGTCTGAGGGAGGGAAGACAGAGGTGGTAGAAGAGTGGTCTGAATGGGAGCAGGAAGACTGAGGTTTTAGAAGTTCCAGAAAAAATTGGGAGAACTCTGAAGTAGTCACAATTTCTAAGGAATGATTATCAAGAGAACATATATACAAATGTCAGTGAAGCAAATTAAAATTAAATAACCAAGAAAAGATATAATGAATTCTAAGAAGAAAAGAAAAAAGATGTGTCTTTAAGGAAATGCAACCACAGTGCTAATGACTCACTTGTCAACAGGTATACTATCTTAATAATATAAATGCTGAATTTTAGTTTGACAAAGTCAGTGGAGCTATAATTTTCTTAGGATGATGGGTGAATAAGTGCATATGTGTGCAGAGGCCAGAAGAAGGAAAAGGAGGTAAATCTACATCACAGGTAGTCAAACTTATACCATTTATGTCCCTGTGGACTCTCAAAAGAATGTTAAAGAACTAGATAACAAAGGTAGGACTTCCTTTACCTCAAGGAGTAAAACTCACCGACTGCAACCATACTGCATTATAAGCCATGTGAAGGAAAAGGGTTTTTTTTTCTCCACTATGCTATAATCTAGCCCCTAGTACAGTATGCAATATCTGTGCACATGCATCTCCCAGGCCTCATTGAAGAACTGTAGTTCTTCAGCACGATGCTGGTGGTAACAAATATTGTGCTTACTTAAAACATATTAGTCTAAGGCAAATTATTTTCAATTTTGAATGTTCATATTACAAGAGAAATTCCTTAGTGACAGCTTAATGAGATAACCTCTGTCTTGGAATAACATAATGTACATTCATTTCTAAATTATAAGGAATGTTCAACAATGTCTTAAATACATATGCTAGAATGGTAAACAGATAAAATCATATTAAGCATTCAAGGACAATTTTATAGAAAATAGCTATAAATAAATGTATCAAACAAACAATTTCTTCCTCTATCTTCTGAAACTGGGTAACTAGCTTCCTTTTACTTTCACAACATGAAAGGAGAGAAATTGCCTTAGAAAGATATTTAAAACAACAAACCACTATTAAGTTGATAATTGCAGAAATGTACATGGAGAAAAATTAGAAAGAAAACATTTTATTGTATCTTCTTAGTTTTTTTTTTTTTTAATAGTAATACAATATACAATGAGATGGGAAAGGCAAGCCCAGTGTCCAGTGGAAAGAGCAGCAGCAGACAAAACTGCAATGGGCTAATGATAGTTCACAGCTCAGGATTGTTACTGAGAGGTAACTAAGAGTATCAGTGCCCATCAAACCTCTCTGCATACAATGAGGCAGGTTTCATGGTGAGCCAATTTTTATCTATGAAAAATCCAGGAAACTGAAGACAGTGAACTGCCCTTATCTCATAAGCCTTGATTTTAGGTATCTGATTCTCAAGACTGAACCCTTGATCCAGAATGTGTCCTGGGTGCTGGGGACAATAATGATGGAAAAGGTGCTGATGATAATAACTAACACAAAAGCTATGAGCCAGAAAAGAGCTCTACTCATATTAACATACCTGACACACACACACAAAGAAAGAAAATAAGGCACAAAGAGGTTAAGAATTTGTCCAAGGCCCTAAGTGGTGTTAACAGGTCGTGACTCAGCCTATTTGTCCTCTTAAACACAAAATGCGTCTGACGATAATGATAAACAAATACCTGCTAAAAGAAGAAAATATTTAATGAGGAAAGAAAAAGAAAATTAACATTAATCCTTCAAAGTCACCTATAATACCATTCTTTTGTTTCTCATTGTTTTTATTTTATTTCCCTCATGATACACACTGATTTAAGTAACACACCAAGGACATATAGTGTTGTTTGAGGATAATGTATTGTTATTAGTTAACTAACAAGGTGGGTGCCTTGCTAGGCTGATGCCAAGTTGGTCCACAGTAATACTTACTGGAGACAGATCTGAAAATAATCCTTTTGGGATTTTTATTTATTCATAGATTTATTCTGACTGTAAAAGAGACCAGCAAGCCAAGGCATAAAGGGGAGAAATATAGAAATCTCAGATATCATCACAAATGACTGTGCATTTACTACCTTATCTATAAGCTACTTAATGAATCAAGGGAGACTAATGGTGAGGTCTGTGCCCTGAGAATACACAGAAGAATGCTAAGTATAGAAATGACAAAAGCCAAACATAATTTACCTCTAGGAGCAACAGACTCAGAAAATCTCTATTCTAAAAATCCCTTCCCCCTCTTTGATTTCTGATTAACTTTTTCCTTCTTTTGAGACTGGTCCTGAGAAGTTAGGAAGCATACTGAAGGCTATCAAAAATAACAAAGCCACAATTAAAACTTCAATTGAGTTTTGTAGGCATACTTTGGAGATATTGCAGGTTCAGTTCTACACCACTTCAGAAAACAAATATTGCCCAAAAAAGTGAGTGCAATATGTTTTGTAATATTGCATAAAAATCATGCTTACTTTATATTGTAGTCTACTAAGTGTGCAATAGCAATACGCCTAAAAAATTATATACCTTCAAAAACCTTTATTGCTTTTGACTGAGAAAAGAGGCAGAGCTGAAATAAATAAAAATATATATTTGGTATCTCATAATTGCAATTAGGGAAGCAAAGATTTAGGCAGCAACCCAAATTGTGTCGCCCTAGGGAACAAAAGTGAAGGGTTTTAAAAGACAAAAGATGCTTGTGTGCATTATTTATAAAGAATTGTGATTGGTGTTGGTGGCAGAAAACTAATATTGGCTGAACTTAATTGTTTGCTTATCACTAAGCAAAGTCTTTTACCAAAGCAAGTTATAGGTGTTTAGGGAGAGTCCTTACAATATTTGCAGTTTGGCCCAGTTAGTTTATGGTTTCATCCAGTGAGGATGCACCTAAGGACTACTTCCTTAATGGCCTCCTGTCTCCATTTTAAAAGCTCCTGACATGAGTATTTGCGTTTCTTTTTACCTTTCACAATTTTCCCTTTTTACCAAGACTGTTCTTTAAAATTATTACTGATTAACTCTAGATTTATTTAGTACTGTGTCCCTGAGTGGACCTGTCCCAGAAAGTCATGTCACAGGTGGGGGGAATTTTAATCTCTCTGTTTTTATTTTTTATTTTATTTTATTTTTTTAATATATATATATATATTTTATTTCTAGGCAACAGAGAGACAGACAGCGTGAGCAGGGGAGGGTCAGAGAGAGAGGGAGTCACAAACTCTGAAACAGGCTCCAGGCTCTGAGCTGGCAGTCAGCACAGAGCCCGACGCGGGGCTCGAACCCACAAACCGTGAGATCATGACCTAAGCGAAAGTCGGACGCTTAACCGACTAAGCCACCCAGGCGCCCCATAATCTCTCTGTTTTTAAGGAGTCACTGTTAACTATGGTTAGGCAACACTTGAGAATAAGGAGGCAGTCAGGAAATAACTTCTAGGCAGTTTCCTCATCTGGGAACTTTAGGAAACCCTCTGGATGTTCAGATGAATATGTTATTTTTATTATTTCAGCATATTGAGTGATCATAATCTTGATGGCTGTAGATGTCCTATATTCCAAAACCATCAGCTAGTTCATTACCTTTCTTAGGAAGGTAATGAACATAAGAAGAAAAATCAGCAATACCGAGATCTCAAAAACTTCATGGACAGGGGCACCTGGGTGGCTCAGTCGGTTGAGAGTCTGACTTCAGCTCACGTCATGATCTCACGGTTCATAGGCTCGGGCTCAGGTCAGGCTCTGTGCTGACAGCCAGCTCAGAGCCTGGAGCCTGTTTTGGATTCTGTGTCTCCCTCTCTCTCTGACCCTCCCCTGCTCATGCTCTCTCTCTCTCAGAAATAAATAAAACGTTAAAAAATGTAAAAAAAAAAACCACCAAACTCTCACAGACAATAAGCATACCAGTCTAGGTAATTAGGAAATTGTTAAGAATGTTGAATTATTAAGTCTCTAAGGTTCTTGATAAATGTATCAGTACAATAAAACAGATTTAAGGAAGTAAACAAACTTTATATCAGTTATTTACTAAGTATTTAAACTGGGGGTAAATTTATCTGTTACGGTTTATTGGTTGATCAACAACATTTTATCTATTATTATGTATTAAAGGCTTTGTACTGCCTTCAAAAAGTGCTTTTTTTAGCAAATAATTTTTTGAGTTTTTAAAAATTTTAATGTTTTTTAAATTTATTTCTGAGAGAAAGAGAGAGAGAGAGTGAGAGAGAGCGAGCAGGGGAGGGTCAGAGAGAGAGGGAGACACAGAATTGGAAACAGGCTCCAGGCTCTGAGCTGTCAGAGCAGAACCCAACTCGGGACTCGAACCTACAAACCGTGAGATCATGACCTGAGCCGAAGTCGTATGCTTAACTGACTGAGCCACCCAGGCACACCAGGGTTTTGTTTTGTTTTGTTTTGTTTTGTTTTGTTTTTTTGACAGGTCAGCAAGGTCAATACTGTTATATTTTTAAAGGATGCAGTGTACAGTACACAATGCACTCATTGTTGATATTTTTAAAATTATTTTTAAAAATTAATGTTTATTTTGAGAGAAAGAGTGTGAGCAAGGGAAGGGCAGAGAGAGAGGGAGACACAGAATCTGAAACAGGCTCCAGGCTCTGAGCTGTCAGCACAGAGCAGGTCACAGAGCTTGAACTCAAGAGCCATGACATCATGACTTGAACTGAAATTGGATGCTCAACTGACTGAGCCATCCAGGAGCCTGATAAATTTTTTTTATAAATTGTTTAGTTGAGCTAATATAGTTAAGACTGAGGAAAAATTGAAACAGGGTATGAAGACTTCTGGTTGTAATAACTTTACCCAATAGGTAACATCTGTAGGCATATGGGTATAATTGAGAGTGGCATTTGGGCCAAAGAGAAATTAGGAAAGATCAAGCAGTCTCTGATGTTGTGAAAAGATCAGAGTTTTTGGTGAGATTTTCCCTCTTGTAATAAACTTAAAGATTTAGATAAGAGCACTGTCTCTAGGAGAAGGAAAAAACAATGTAAGAAGCAGCAACAAGATAAGGGTATACAGGTCCAGCCTGGTCATCTTGGGAAAGCTGTCTCCTTTAGCTGTTGGGGAAGCTGTCTCCTTTAGCTGTTGTCTGCTTCAATTCCTGAAAATCTACTTTTGGGTCACCAGTTGGTGTGTAAGTTCAGTAAGGGTTTGGTGTTTTCTTTAGATGTGATATGTGAATTCAAGTGTCTACTTCTTGGAACTTGGATTTCAAAAAGGATTGGTTAACATACTTGATAGAGGTTTTTCTTTTAAAAAAATTATTTCTAGGAGAGAGAGAGAGAGAGAGAGAGAGAGAGACAGCGTGAGCAGGGGAGGGTCAGAGAGAGAGGGAGATACAGACTCTGAAATAGGCTCCAGGCTCTGAGCTGACAGTCAGCACAGAGCCCGACGCGGAGCTCGAACCCAAGAACTGCGAGATCAGGATCCAAGCGAGTCGGACGCTTAACCGACTAAACCATCCAGGCGCCCCTAAGAGAGGTTTTTCTAATGGGGTTGGAAAGAATCTTTTTTGAGGCACTTTTTCTACTAGATGAAGTCCCCGGATTGTAACTTGTGATATGTAAGTTTTTTATTTCCCAGGAGCACACTACGAATTGTTCTACCAAAACATCATTATTTTTAATAAAAGTAATTCGGCCTTTACAGTAGTAAAATATATCTCATGTATCAGTTGTGGATTAAAAAAGCAGGGGCTATGTTCAACATATATAGTCACAAAAAATAAGAATATTTAATAGACTCCACTGCAACTCTTCATTTTTTTCAACTTAAAAACATTTTTTAAAATATTTATTTATTTTTGAGAGAGACAGAGTGTGAACTGGGGAAGGGCAAGGAGAGGGAGGCACAGAATATGAAGAAGGCTTCAGGCTCTGAGCTATCAGCACAGAGCCCGACACAGGAACTGTGAGAACATGACCTCAGGTGAAGTCGGAAGCCCAACCGACTGAGCCACCCAGGCACCCCTCCATTGCAACTCTTCAAACACAGTTTTCACAAGAATAACAGGAAAATTATTACATAAACATTAAATTTGTATTTTCATGTGCTAAGCCTTTTAAAATTAAATGGCATTTGTTCATTCATTGAACTACTAATTTCTCTTTTTTAGTTTATTTATTTATTCTGAGAGAGAGACAGAGAGAGGGCATGCAAATGAGGGAAGGGGAGAAACAGAGGTAGAGACTTCCAAGCACTCCACACTCTGAAAGTGCAGAGCCCAATGTGGGGTTCAAAGTCACAAACCATGAGATCATGATATGAGCCAAAATCAAGAGTCAGACTCTTAACTGACTGAGCCACCCATGTGTCTCCAACTAAATAAGTTTTTAACACATATCTTATATCAGGAAATTTTTGTGCTTGAGATGCATCAGAGAACAAAGTCAAGATTCCTGTCCCTGCTTGTGTGATGCATAAAATCCAATATAATTGAATAAGTAATAAAAAGTGAACTAAGCAACGTGGAATAGTCAGAATTGATGCTCTAGGTATTTATCACCCCTACATTCTTAGCTATTTGTGCAAACCAAAGTATTATAACATAACCAGATATTTTAAATATTTTATTGAACTTTGAATCTCTGGTCTCCTGAAGGAAATACTCACTGAGATGTTTGGCAACTATGTACCCAGGACATGGTAGACATGTTGGTTTAACAAAACATAATAGCCAGCACAATCCCAAATGGGGGAAAATGCATCTAGTATTATATAATTATGAATCCACCTGTTGTTTTAATTAACATTTCAAAATCATAAAATTAACTATTATTACAATCATCCCATTTCTTGTAAAACATTTCTGTATAGTAAGGATTTCATGGTTCAGACACTTTGTATTCATGTTGCTAACAGACTTCACTTCGTCCAAAGTAATCTAACTTTGCAAAGACACAGTCTCCTTCTAGGCAACAGAAGTTCGAATTCTCTTGTCTAAATAAATAATTGTCTACATATTTCCACTCTCTCAATCACTCTCTTTTAATTTTTTGTTTCATTTTATTTATTTTATAGAGAGAAAGAGAGAAACCAGGAGAATGAGAAGGCAGAGAAAGAGGGAGAGAGAGAATCCCAAGCAGGCTCCTTGCTGTCAGCACAGAACACGACACAGGGCTCGAACCCACAAACCATGATATTATGACCTGAGCCGAAATTAAGTCAGACACTCAACCAACTGATCCACCCAGGCATTCCTTTCAATCACTCTTTTATGTCCGAAATTTTCCTAAACGTTCATTCAATAAAGAATTTAATAAAGTATGCAAGAAGTAGACTTTATACCAATTACTAATTCTAATTTTTAAATTATGTAAATATATCTTTTTAAAAATTTTTTGATGTTTCATTTATTTCTAGGAGAGAGAGAGAGAGACAGCGTGAGCAGGGGAGGGTCAGAGAAAGAGGGAGTCACAGACTCTGAAACAGGCTCCAGGCTCTGAGCTGGCTGTCAGCACAGAGCCTGACGCGGGGCCCGAACCCATGAACCGCGAGATCATGACCTAAGCGAAAGTCGGACGCTTAATCGACTAAGCCACCCAGGCGCCCCTGTAAATATACCTTTTAAAATTAAATATGCAGAAGCAAACGTTCAGTTTATTTCATGTCCAAATCCCTCTCCTGTGGAGAGGTCCCACAGGGGTCCTACTGCCTTTCAAAAAGGAACATCATGTGCTTGTTAGACCAGGACAGATGGCATTCGACACAAAACATAGATTTTATCAGCATGTTACCCCAGAAGAGCATTTTTTCCCCAGGTCACTCTCAGGATTAACAGGTTGACAGCTGTATATTTTTTTGCCAAATGTTTCTTTATTTTTTATCAATTAATAGCAAGATTTGGCATAAAAGCACAAGACCGAAAGTCAGAGTACATGGTTCTTGAGCTCCCATTTGCCTCCTGCTTGAGAGAGGCCATTATTTTCTCTGGATATCAGCTTCTCCATTTCCCATGAGGTTAACTCCTTCTCCAAATACTTCTGAAAATTTTGTTAAGATCAAATTCAAGATAATTCAGTGAATATGCTTAGAAAAATAGGGAAAGTTCCCCCCCTTCATCTTTCTTCACAAATTAGAATAGTACCTGACAGGAGTGACTGGATGGCTCAGGCAGTACATGTCTGACTCTTGATTTTGGCTCAGGTTGTTATCTCACGGTTGGTGAATTCAAGCCCTGCATGGAGCTCTGCACTGATAATGCAGAGTCTTCTTGGGATTCTCTCTCTTCCCTTTCCCTCTCATGCTTGGTCTCTCTCTCTCTCTCTAAAAGGAAAATCTTACCTGACATTTTATGAGAATACAGTTTATATTTTTAAATAATTTAAAGTTATAATTTCACTCCCAAGTTATTCCTTTAAGAAAGAGGAAACACTAATAGAACAGAATTGAGAACTCAGAAGTGGACCCAAAAGTATACAGCCAACTAATCTTTGACAAAGCAGGAAAGAATATCCAATGGAAAAAAGACAGCCTTTTTAACAGATGGTGTTGGGAGAACTGGACAGCAACATACAGAAGAATGAAACTAGATCATTTTCTCACACCATGCACAAAAAT
>NW_027527925.1:138430-147649 GCF_008692635.1 Crocuta crocuta | reverse complement strand
TGGGGGAAAGGGAGAGAGGCAAACCATGAGAGACTCTTGAATGCTGACAAAAACTGAGGACTGATGGATGTGGGGGGGAGGGGGGATGGGCATGGAGGAGGGCACTTGTGGGGAAGAGCACTGGGTGTTATGTGGAAACTAATTTGACAATAAACTATTTGTAAAAAAAAAAGAAAGAAAGAAAGAGGAAACACTGATGACCACAGATTATCATATATAAGAATTTGATATGATTATTGGGGAAAAATCCTTGGTCATCCTTGGTAAAATAGAACCAGTTTGTGAGTGAGAAGAAAGGATATCCACAATACATATTATGTGATTTTAATTTTTTTAATGTTATATTTATTTCAGAGAGAGAGAGAGCAGGGGAGGGTCAGAGAGAGAAGGAGACACAGAATCTGAAGCAAGCTCCAAGCTCTGAGCTACCTTTCAGCAGAGAGCCCGACACGGGGCTCAAACCCACGAACTGTGAGATCATGGCCTGAGCTGAAGTCGAAAGCTTAACCAACTGAACCACCCAGGTGCCCCTCATTTTTTCTAATGTTCTATTTAAAGTTTTTTAAAAAAATGTATTAAAGTATAGCATACAAGAGAGAAGTGCATATGTCTGATGTGGTGAGACTGATAAATTATCACAAAGTGAACAAACCCGTGCAGTCACCACTAAGGTGGAAAATAGGTTCTTAAAACATCAAAGAGGTCCCCTGATTCCCTACCCCAATCATGAACTTTTATGACATTTCTAGGAACTCTTTTACCAGTAGTTTTTAAATAATTTTGAAATATTTATCAAAGTCTGTTAAATATATTTCTTAAATGTGCAAAACTTTCATCTTGCAAATGTGAAAACAAAAGCCCTTTAAATACTAATATAAAGAACCCAGTTTCAGACAAGACTCCAAGTAAATGATACACACAAGTGTCCAAAGAGGAGGGGAAATAGAAACTGTGAAATGAAAGATTTTGAGAAAGGAAAGAATAGGAGAGGTGCTAACAAAGCCAGGAAGAAGGAGAAAATAGAAAGTATCAGTGCAAAGACTCAAGGGAATTAAACTGAATTGAAACAACATTGACTATATTTCATAGATGAATTTTAGTCAATTTCTCCACTTGAAGAGATTTAATGTGTCCCAGAAATTCTTCCATTTCTTGTTTGTTTATTATTTATTTATTTATTTATTTATTTATTTATTTAATTTATTTATAATATCAGGGTATGATCAGGTTATTAGGAACCTTCTAAAGGGAACCTAAACTTGAAAAGCATATTGATGGTGGGGGCTCCTAGGTGGTTCAGTCAATTAAACATCTAGCTTCAGCTCAAATCATTATCTCAGTTAGTGAGTTCGAGCCCTGCATCAGTCTCTGTGTTGACAGCTCAGAGCCTGGAGCCTGCTGTGGATTCTGTTTCCCTCTCTCTCTGCCTCTCCCCAATTCGCACTCAAAAATAAATTAGCATTAAAAAGAAAAAAATAAAACATATTGATGAGAATGTTTTACTTGCATCAACATAGTTGAAGCAAAAATTTTCTCCCCTGTGTTGTTATTAGATTAACTTAAGGCTAAGTAACCATTTATTAGCATTTGTCAACTGCAAAACCACTACAACATAGGTCCAACATTTTCTAAGCAAAATAAACACCAGATCAATCAAAACTTCTTTTTTATTTGTCATATTTTAGAGCCATAACTTAGTAGGAAGTTAAAATTAGGNACACAAACCCAAAAGCTAATTAAAAGAAGAAATATTTATCTACTATTATACCAGATCAAGAAGTTGAAAATAAGAGAATTGACCATGAGAGATGAGTTAGCTAATGAAATATCTTGATTTATTCATTTTATGTTTATGTACACCATATTTTAGGGCATGAATGCAAGTTTTTCAAACATTTGTAGCAAGTTGTTACCTTAATTAGAGATGTAAGCTCTTAATTAACTAGTAAATGTTTGTTGATTTCCAGGCATATCTTAGACTCTATGTGAATAAAGGCATGATAAATATCTACAGTTTAATTTTGGTGGCTAGAGAATATAAACATTCATGAAATGTGATCAAGAATGCAGAACCCAAAGTACAATTAAATTGTCTCCATAAAATTTCCCTAAATAAAGTTTCTACATTATTAAAATTAGAGAATATTTAATTTATACTGAATGATATTAAATCCTCAAGGACATGATAACGGTTCCTTGCAATTTCTGTCAAAAAATTAGTCGATAATATAGACACAGACACATCAACATGTATAACCTTAAAATATTTATCCAGGGCTCTTCAAAGGGGTATTTGGCCTATTTGGGATCATTTATAGTGTTACTTGAAGAGAATGCTCTCTGGAAAGTGTTTTACAATGAATTCAGACTAGCCAAGTGACTAATTCTGATGCTTGTAGGCTTCAGCTATTGTTACTAAATGATGCTTGCAAGGAGATGGTTTCGCCTATTGATAACTCAGGATCATTAGAATGACAGTAAATTTTTTTCATAGTAAAAAAACATTTTCTGGTATGAGTGTGTGCCAGTGGCCACAGCACCAATGATATTTGTACTTGGTTCTCTCTAGTATTTCCTGAACAAATCCATCACTCTGATTCTCTGGGAGGAGGGACATCTACTCAGCACTTTTCTTAGAGCTGTAGCCACATCTTTATTCCTCAAGCTGTAGATGAGTGGATTGAGCATTGGGGTGAGGATGGTGTAGAAGGCAGATACAACCTTGTCTTTCTCTGGTGTGTGGTAGGAATGGGGCAGTACATTGGTGTAGAAGGCTGCGCCATAGAAAATGCTTACTACCATAATATGGGAGGAACAGGTAGCAAAGGCTTTGCGCCGGCCCTCAGCAGAGTTCATCCGATGGACAGTGAGTAGGATGCGTGTATAGGAAACAGAGATGACGGATATAGGAATGAGTAGCATTAGCACACAGCAGGCATACATCAGAGTCTCGTAGAGAGACGTGTCAACACATGACAGTTTCAGTACAGCTGGGATCTCACAGAAAAAGTGATTGATTTCTCGAGAACCACAGTAGGGGAAACTCATAGTGAAGGGGGTCAGCATGAATCCATCTAAGGAGCCACCAACCCAGGAACCCACCACCATGAACAAGCAAATCCTGCGGTTCATGAGGAGAGGATACCGAAGGGGTTTGCACACAGCCACATACCGGTCATAGGCCATGAGACCCAGGAGGAAAAATTCACCTCCAATCAGCGTCAGGTAGAGGAAAATCTGAAGTGTGCATCCGAAGAAGGAGATGATCCTTTCCTTGGATAGAAGGTCTTGCAGCATCTTGGGAACAGTGATGCAGATGTAAACTGTGTCCATGATGGAGAGCTGGCTGAGTAAAAAGTACATAGGTGTATGGAGGCGAGAGTCCACATGGATGAGCAGAATCATGACCACATTGGCTGATACAGCCACCAAGAAAATGGAGAAGACTACTGCAAAAATAAGCCCAGGGAATGCAGGGTGGGTGATGAGGCCCAAGAGGATGAAATCAGTGGAGTTCTGGAAAATGGCCTTCATGATCATCTCACATGGTAGCTCCTAGGGCTCCAAAGGCAAATTTTTGGTGGGTTAATTAATAATCAATATTTAGGCAGGACCCACAAAGGGTAATACATCAGAAGTAGCATGGGATAAAGGAAAGAATATAGACTTCAGAATCATTTTTAATTCTAGGTTCAATATTAATGGTCATTGTGACATTGAACAGATATATTGATATATGTTAACACTCATTATCTGTGAGTTTATCAAATTCTTATATCTCTGTAGGTTGGATGTGAGATGTAAATATAATAGTTCATACAGAACCACATTCAGAATTTGATTTATTTGTATTTTATTTTGAACTATCTTCTTTATAGTCTTTATAATCATAGTAAAGGTTAAATATTTCCTGAGGTCGGTATAGTGCCTTCCAAACAATATCCATGAGGTGATTGAATTCGAGTTGTTCTCTGCCATTTAAATGACTACACTGTAAAGATTGTACATAGACATACATTTGCGATTTAATAAACTGACAAAAAATAAGCATGGGCTCAATAAACGTAGATAAATTTAGCATTTGGGGCTGCTGTTATTATTAAATGTTTTTTTTTTTGAATGATTGCAATATTAGGGATTAACAAATTGAAGACCAGGGTCAAGTGGGCCAAATAGTTCGTGTTTTAGTCATAGATAACTTTAAGCAGTCAGGTGTCTCTGTTCTCATGGGATAATTTGGGGTGATAAGTCTCTAATAAGGATAGTCATGAACTTTCTTCCACAAGCAAGGGTTTAGGTTCATCTTCATGGTATGTTTTAGTTTCCATCATGGAGTAGGTTGAAATTTTAGGACTTAATACTGGCTCATATTATACTATGGTGACCTAAACTTTTCTTAAATTATTGGTCAAACAAAACATTGTTTTTGCTGATAGGGTGGCATTTTGATTCTATTAATGGATTATTAGGAATCCATTACGAGGTTTCTTTTCATTCTTTAACATTTATTTTTGTACTGTATTATTGATCCTTCATACTTATAAGTAAAGATAGCTCCAATGGGAAAATGATTTCTGAACTTAGAGGGTAAAAGATACAATAGTATTATTGCAAATCCCATGAACTAAATGTAATCAATTTCATAATTTTTATCCTTGAAGAAAGTAAACGCATCTTTTAGATATGTTCATCGATATTGAGGAATGAGTAGTTTATCATCATCATCATCATCATATTGTATTGTTCCTCTTCTATTTCAGTGACAGAATTACTGAAGAGGTTTATTTCTATAAAATGTGTTGGCCACCATAAATATACCCAGATTATTTGGAGAGAAATATGTCATCTCTGAAACATTAAAAAGGAATAATTTTCTCTTTACGTGGAACCAAAACTAATCAGGTAGAGAGAGAGATTTATTTTTCTTTCTAAATATTCATTAAAGATGAATACGTCTTATGAGTAATATTATAAAGAATTAAGTAAAATCCAGAGGAGGAAAGTAAAATTAGTTGTGTTTTAACTTAAGCTTATCATACCTTATCAGCTAAACAGGACAAAAACAAATGTCTGGATAATTAATAAATCATATCTGGATATCAACTATAATTCCCAACAACGTTGATTAGCATCAGCTACTTCTGCTTTCTTTAATATGTGAAAGAATTTTTTTATGAGAGATGCATATCTGACTCATATAAAATTACAGAACTTAAGATATTACAATTGAAATTGTGCTTATAGGTCTTTGTAATAACTGGTTGGATATTAAAACATTCATGAAGGCAGGCAATAATTTTATCTTGACTAGCCATCTTTTTTTCCCACTTAGACACATTGTGGATTTTATATTTCACTTACTAATAGTATCAAATCAAATCACAATGATCCCTTTAAAAATACAGTGAAGAACTGAAAGAGCAACGAATGTTAACAATCTAAAAATTGCTTAATAAAATTATAAATTACTTTTTAATCAAAATATGGGCTACATAATTTAATCTTATACAAACAATCATACTGTACTCTACTTATTATTCATAGGAGCAAATCACTCTTATTCTCTTACATATCATTGATTAAGGCAAGAAATTTTTTTCTAACTTTTGGATCCTTCTTTAGTATATATCCTATAACAATAGGTTATGCAAGTTGAAAAAAGATATAATTTTAAATCACATTTTTTATTCCAAAAATAACCATAGACAAATTGCATTAAAAAAATGNCATGGTATGTTTTAGTTTCCATCATGGAGTAGGTTGAAATTTTAGGACTTAATACTGGCTCATATTATACTATGGTGACCTAAACTTTTCTTAAATTATTGGTCAAACAAAACATTGTTTTTGCTGATAGGGTGGCATTTTGATTCTATTAATGGATTATTAGGAATCCATTACGAGGTTTCTTTTCATTCTTTAACATTTATTTTNAAATCACTCTTATTCTCTTACATATCATTGATTAAGGCAAGAAATTTTTTTCTAACTTTTGGATCCTTCTTTAGTATATATCCTATAACAATAGGTTATGCAAGTTGAAAAAAGATATAATTTTAAATCACATTTTTTATTCCAAAAATAACCATAGACAAATTGCATTAAAAAAATGAATCTAGATTGTGTGTGTGTGTGTGTGTGTGTGTGTGTGTGTGTGTGAAACAGAGTGAGAAGAAGAAAATGTGTATATTGGGAACAGAGCATGCTGAAGGAGTAGCACATTAAAGGCTTAGCACTAATAAGCATATTTTACTTTGTCAGTGAATCAAATATATGAAACCTAATTTGAAACACGGTCAAAATACATAATACTGTATTGTAGGATATTTGGAATGGCAATTAAGTGTTCATTTTATATATATATATATATATATATAATGAATAAAATCATAGTTTATTATTAACAATATATGTTAACTAATATGATGTACACTAATGTTTATATCAGCTTCTAATATCTAATTTTAACACCAGTGTTCACACTATTGCTTAAAGTAATGAGTTATCTGTCTTATTCACACTATAAGATCCCAGATTCTATTCCCCACCAAGCAATCTTTCCTCTACTATCATTTTATGCTATTCAAGGCTCTCAGGTTTTTTTCCCCCATTTCCCTCCGAAACTAGAAATTTTTTTAAAGAGAGAAATAAGAAGAAAGAAAAAAACACTTTATCTGTATGATCTCAAACTCGGGTTTTTCTGCTCTTCAAGTCAGAAAATACCCTGACCCACAGACTGGGTTCACTATCACACAGTCTTGTTAGTTAGGACATGGGAGTGGGGGAAGATCCAGCCAACATGTGGAGAGCACTGTGGACAGAAGCTTTGGATCTTTGCAGTGAAGAAAAAAAAGAGTGAGTTTTGTAAGAGGTGTTGATCCTGCTTGTGGTCTCCATATGAAGAGAAGTAAAGAGATGTAGGAAGAACTCTGTGCAAGGTGCCAGCTGGTAGATGTGGCACATTTCAAGATAATAGGGAATTGTTTGGGGGAGAAAACACAGAAATACAGGAAGTTTGTGACCCTCATAGCTTCTTGTAAGGAGAGACTTCCAAGCAAGATTAGGCAATATTTTATCAAGAAGAAGTGCTGTACGAGAAAGAGAGGTCATAGACAAAGGCTTTCTGATAACCTGTATGTAGATATTTTAAGTTTTCTATATATTACCATGTTCTGGCATCTTAAAAAATACCTTTCTAACTGTGGAAGGACTGTCACTTCCAGGACTAGCCGAAACTTAAAATATAGTAAAGGCCTTAGCTAGAAGCATGTCTTTGATACGAAAACTAATGAATCTATGCCCAGACCTCCTCTATCTGGTATGTGCCCCTTTACAGAAAATATTTCTCTGCCTCCAATATTTCAGAATTAGGTGCCAGGCCACTAGAAACCACTAATGTTAGACAACATTACCTATACTAACCAATCCTAAACTGTTTCCCTTGCTTGACCTTATCTTTCCAGCAGAAACCCCAATAAAACTGTTGCCTCATTCCTTTTTCTTTCTAAGGCCTTTTGCCTCTGACCCTCCCAGTAATTTTCTCATTTGGCCCTCGATGTTGTGCCATGTTTTCTTTCTCTAAGAACTGTAAGTATAATAAAGTGGGTCTGTTGTTGCTGTTTTTGTTGTTGTTGTTATTGTTGTTGTTGGGGTGGGTTTTTTTTGTTGTTGTTGTTGTTGCTTTTACTGAGCTTGGTCTCTGTCTCTTTTTATGGCTATTCATGGCTGACATTTAACATATCTCAATTTCCTCCCAAGCATGCAAAAACCTCCAACCACACATTACTACATATAAAAGGGGTAATCCTTGCCTCAAAAATATTCAGAAGGAAATCCTTGCTTCTCCCTCACTAACATGTTTGGCCCCTACCCATTAATATCTGAAAACTGCTCATAATGAATACTAGGCACTCTCTTTCAACCAATCAGCTCTTAAAAGCCTTTTTTTCTCTTCAGTGAACCCATTCACATCCTTCTAAACTATACCAGATTCCCCTTAGCTTCCCATATTTTAAGCTAAAGTATCCTTTTTCTAATAACCTAGTTGCCAAAAAGTGAATGTATAAATTCATCCTTCTTAATCTTAAAGAGACTTTCTAACAGTTCCAGCCTGGTGCCCGAAGAAAACGTCCCACTCACTGGGGAATGTTCTGTATAGTTTCCATGAAAATCTAAGATCATACCTCAGAGCAGCTGAGTCTAAGCCTTACGAAGGCAATAGTGGAAGAGAGGACTTCTTAAATACTTGAATATGGAGGGGGAGCTGGTTCAAAATATTTTTATTAATAATGGATTTCAGCATCTTCCAGGAAAAATTCCCAGGTCACCAATTAGTCTAAATTTACAAGGTTTACCTTGTGCATTATAGGGAGGTCAATCAAAGTTCATCCCTTTTACTGGAGTGTGCATTATTTTCCCAAGTAAAAGGTTGTAATTATCCCTGTACATTTCATCATAAAACGACTTACCTAATCCTATCATCATTCTAAAGTAGTACCAAAGAAATGTGGCCTAGGAGTGACAGTAAAGGTTACTTAAATTTAAAATTAAAACAATATTTCTAAAAGAAGTTATGCCAAACTGGAAATTTCTTTCTCCCATAGCATTGGCATATTTTATTTGAACAAATTATATTAAAATTATGCAGGGTCACCTGAGTGGTTCAGTTGATTTAACCAACCAGCTCTTGATTTTGACTTGGGTACCTCATGGTAGTGAGACTGAGCTCTGAGTCAGACTCTGTGGTGAGCATAGGGCCCGCTTAAAATTCTCTTTCTCCGTCTTCTTCTGCCACTTCCTTGATTTATCTTTCAGTCTCTCTCATAAATAAATAAATAAATAAATAAATAAATAAATAAATAAATAAGCCTTTGACACAGAGTTCAAGTGTTTTTCATAATTGTTTAATGATTAGTGGAGAAGTAATTCAAATCCAGTATGAAAGAAAGGACACATGATAAAGAGAAGAGAAAATAGAAGAGAAGAAAGTATTAAAAGAAGCAAAGAGGGAGTGGGAAAGGGAAAGGGAAAACAAATAAAAAGAAAATGAAGTAAAACAGAAGTTAATTTTTAAAAATTACTTTGCATAAATATTAATATATTCAAACATGAAATAAATTGAACTTTCTAAAAATGAAATTCATTGCATTTCTCTAAAGAGGTAAATAGAAAGAAGATGGCCTTATTTGGGGAAGTAAGCAACTTAGCTACTACTACCAA